>NC_057808.1:11945464-12149538 GCF_018294505.1 Triticum aestivum | reverse complement strand
TTGGTTTAAAAAACTTCAAATTTTAAGAAAAGGGAATATTTAAAAAAATGAAGAAATCATAAAATGTTCGCGGTTCAAAAACAATGGTCAGAAAATGTTAACGGTTCTGAAAAACAATGTCCGGGACAGAAAAAATATTCATGACTTTGGAGAAGAAAAACGCTTGAAACCGGCGCGCCGACTGAAACTTCGGCCGGCCGCGTCGCTTACTGCGATCGAAGGAAATCTTGCGACTCTGATGCGCACGCGAGCTCCCTCCCAAGGATTCAGTGAGACATAGGATGCGGGCCCCATCCGCAATGCCTCTCCCACCTCCCGCATATTCTTTCTTCCACCTGCGCCATCTTTCTTCTTTCTCTCTCGCTCCCGCCATAGATGATGCTCCTGTGCGCCTGCTGCTCCTCTATTTTTCTACCTCCCCCATCTCTGCAGCACGCGGTCGCGCATCCCAAAGGTCTCCCCCGCCACACCCCCTCCCCATGCTACAGCCAAGCCCCCAAGTGCTGAAGCAACCGACAGGGGCACCGGTGCTGCCATGGTTGTCTGAGGACACCGAGCTGCGATGTTATTGATTTTTTGCTGGAACCAGCCAGAGCTGAAGCTGGATCCAACAGTTTTTTTTTGCTGCAACCGGCTGTGGGCTAAGCTGGAATCGTCTACTGATTTTGCTACGACCGGCCGAAGTCGGGAGGTGGAACCGGCGCCTGGATTTGCGGGAAACAATCAGAGCCGGAGCTGGAACCAACTATTATTTTTGTTGCAACTGTTTGTTGGTTCTATGGTGACGACAGGCCGAGAATCGATTTTTGTTGCAACCGGCAACCCACAAAGCTTCCACCAACAATTGTTTTTGCTACTACGGCAAAGAGTGGAAGCTTCGGCCAGGAGATAATGGCGCCGCCAGCGACGTGCACCCAGACGACGAGCTACACCCGACAGTGGTGGCCATTATTTTTTTGCTACAATCACATATCGTTTTTGTTACGGATGGTAATGAAACTTGTTGCCATGACGACGACCATGTTTTTGCGACCTGCGAGGCGAGCTACAACCGGCGACAACGATGATGTTTTTTTTGCTACAACCATGTCTTGTAGAAGCTACAACCATGACGAGATGAAATCGTTCGGGAAAGCTGGGACCGGCAATGAGCGGTGACGCCAGAGAGAAGGGGGCTGCTGCCGCGTCTCGCCAGTGCGCACGCACGCGGTGGCCGGGGCAGAGTCGCCCAGCGTCAAGGGATTATTGAGAGGCAGGGGGAGGGGATTTTTTTCTGCTCGCGTTGACCAGATAGAACGAAGCGAAAGGAAAGAGATGTCTGCGTCGAGGGAATCAGACGGTTCAAAGCAAACGCATCTGACGCCTAGGTGCAGACCGGCACAAAGTTTGGGCCGGTCTGCCGGCGCCTAGTACTGACCTTTGGAGAATTGTATGGTTTTGAAAAAAAAATGTTCATGACTTTGAAAAAATGTTGGTCAATTCAAAAAATATTCATGATTATTTCAAAAATGTTCGAAAAACTGAAAGTTCAAGGACAAAAAATATATTCACTGATTAAAAAATTTCATGAATTCAAAAAATGTTCATGCATTAAAAACCATTCGTCGAAACAAAAAGGGGTCGTGAATACAAAATATTCATTGATTCAAAATGTTTGGCGTTCCAAAAAAATCTTTACGGTTTATAAAATTGTTCACTATTTCGAAAAGTGTGTGCAATTTTAGAAACAGGTTCTAGTATTTGTAAAAAAAGTGAATTAAAAAATGTCACGATTCATAGAAGTGTTCGCGAATGTGAAAAATGTTCATGATAATATTATCGAATTTGAGAAGATGTTCACAAAACAAAAAAGAAAGAGAAGAAGGAAGAAAAACAAAGTCAGGAAAAAGGAGAAGAAAATAAAAAAATCAAAATATAAATAAAAAACGAAAGTGAAAAATGAAAGGAAAGAACCAAAATGAGAAACAAAACCAGTCTGAGAAGGTTGTAGAACCTACCCAAAACCGGAAATGATGTAGCTGGGCCGGCCGAAGGTCTACCTAGCGGGGAAACCAGGGTACTTGCGTGTGTGCAGTTCACTGCACAATGCTGGTCCGGTCCACATGCCCATGGGTCCATTTCACAAGTCCCTCTCCTAAATTGTCTGTCATTCCAGCATCACCCCACACACAAAAAAAAAAAACTAGTATTAGTCATGTGTTGATAACTGATGGGACTCCTCACTCCTCTCTCCATCAACTTGGATATGATATATTATCAGTATCAATAATTATGTTAACAAACACTATACTATGCAGGGTTCATGCACCGATGTTGATGTGCAAGAACAATATAAATATAAGTGAACATGTTGATATTTTGAAAATAAAATTTGATATGTATGATTTCCTACAACGATGTGCCTAACCTACACCGAGGATCATCTGGCTGCTCACATACAAACAGTGAGCCGATCCACTGTTCTTATAACAGTGGCTTGATTGCATTCGATGAATCCATTGCCATTGGTCATATAAAAAAAGCGTGAGCGGTGAAAGCTGATGGATAGATATGTACTCCCTCCGTTCCTAAATATTTGTCTTTCTAGAGATTTCAAATGGTCATCACATACGGATATATAGACATATTTTAGAGTGTAGATTCACTCATTTTGTTCCGTATGTAGTCATCATTTGAAACCTCTAGAAAGACAAATATTTAGGAACGTAGTGAGTATATCTGTGTGCATGCTTGCTGCATTATTCGCGCGCATCTATTCGGCGAATGCCTGTTGATATCCCTGGTTTCTTCTGGTGTTGGTTGTTGTTGCGGGATTCCAGCGACTGATGCCGACACATGCTTCGTTTTTCCAACATGCATGCATGATCCTACCTATCTAGCTAGCTCTAGACTTATCTGGCGGATATAGCAGATTGATTATTACCAGGTAGTACAAACTGCACACATGTCATGTAGGTGTTCATGTAGTACTTAATTAGACGATTGTCCCAACTAAACGTCAAGGGGTGATTAAGTTCCAGATTACTTGCTTGGTTCTCCTTGTAGCTAGGTGCTGGTTAATTTTGTTTTTCAGTAATGGAAGAAAAACCTCAGGCCTCTAGACACATGAACATCACAAGCCTTTAAAGAGAAAATAATAATTGCATAATGATTTTTTGTTCAAGAGAAAAATATATATGTGGTAGCATCAGTGTGAATGCCTGATGCCTCCTTTTTGACACCCGCCAAAGCAGCAGCGCGTAGAGTCAAAAAGGGGTCTCAGAAAAGAGCACAAAAAGTAGGCATGATGTTTTAATTGCGCTTTTGGTCTGCCTGGGTTTCGCCTCTCTCTAATTGAAAGAGAAGCAGCTAGTGCAAAACCCCACTACATGCACAGCTAGCTAGCTGCTAATTTGTCTTGTTCCATTGCATCTACCACCAATCTACCTAAGCATGCATGCGTACGTTGTTTTCTTCTGGTTCAGTGCTGTCCTCCTCTTCACCTCAATAAACTACTCTCTCCTTGTCTGAATTCTTGTTGATTAACCAACTTAATTGTATGTATAGAATGTGCTAGCTAGCTAGCTCTCCTTTTCTGAATGGATTCTTTATTTGTCACCTGATGCGTCTGATCAGTTACACTAGGCTGACTGAAGGAGTATGTAGCTATCGACTGGTTCCAGTTGTCGTCCATAGTGGTTTAATTCTTAGATTATGTTCATTGAGCTAATTGAGGCATCGATCAGACAAAGGATATGCATAATGAAACTAATCAATGAAGTTGCAAGTACCAGGCATAATACTTTTTGCGGATCTGACAGTGACTTATATTATTGTTATGTCGTTGATTTGTCACTCAGGTTGCCTGGTCGACCAGGCAGTGCCCCAGTCAAACCACCGAACGGTTGTTTATGCTATGCATGCTTCATCTGACCTTATCGCATCCATGCATTCTGTTAGTGGTCGATCTGGTACTGTCAAAAAGGAGTAATAGTAGCCAGTGGAGTGGATTAATTTATGACCCACAGATATATCTTCTCTCTGTTCTAGAAGGGTTAAAAAGAACAACAGAGACAAGTTTGTGAGCTGGCACACGGGGTGGTTGCCTGCGGATTTGGCTAGCTACGTACTGGATCGCCTGCTGTAATTAAATAGGCGGCATCGATGAATGGAGTGGAATGGAATGGGAATCGAATCGAATCTGCACGGTACGTTGGTTAATATTCTTGTGCTGAAAGGGAAGGAGAGAAAGAAATCCTGGGGACTGCGGATTGTGACAAGAAGAAGAAGAAGAAGAAGAAGTTTGGGCATGCATGCAGCAGGCCGCCTGAACAAGATGAGGCAAATTATTCACAGGATTGTTGTGCTGATTCCTGGAGCAGGTGCACCATCGGAGATGTTCTAGTTAATGGTTTACTGATGAGAAAAATATGTTTTTGGTCTCTTAAATTTACCACAGGTATATAAGTGGCCCCTTAAGAATTTTTGGGCGACAAGTACTCCATTCGTCCTTAAAAGAGTGTATTTTCAACTTTGTTGGAGGATCAAACTATCTCACAGTTTGTCCGAGTTTATGCAAAAATATATCAATATTTGTGAAACCAAATAGATATATGAAGAAAATATATTTTATCATGAATCTAATGTTACTAATTTAATGGCATACTAGCAAGAGGCTCATGCGTTGCACGGAACATCAAGATACGTTTATACGAGTTGTTTATCTTGTGGGAGACAAAGATGAATGAGGGAAGGCCTTATCTACAAATGTGAGAGAGGTGCGAGTATCTTTTTGCAAAATTGCCATAGTTTGCTTTCTATCCGTCAGATATAGATCAGACGGTATATATTGCAGGATGCCAGGCACACCATCATCACCAACTCGATTTTTTATAAGAGTAGAGAATTGTTGATGTATTATTCTATAAATACAGTCAAATATAAAAAATGTTTGACTTTCTAACAAAGTTGAAAGTACACTCTTTTATGACGGAGGGAGTATATAAGTGGTCCCTTCAGAATTTTTACTGATGGAGAGGATGCTCATCGCGTGGCCGAGAGGGCATCCTCCATGCCACGGCGGTGGTGGTAGCCGTCGGATCTGGCAGAGGGACGTCGCGGGGAAGACGAGGGGAGCCGCACACGAATCCCCCTCGTCCCAGACCGGAGTTGGAGGGGAGACGGCGACGACGGTTTGGAGTAGAGGACTGGATTAGGTGGCAGCCGAGGAGGACAAAGCCCACGCGGTGCAAGGCGCAAGCTCCGGCAAGTTGGTCGTACGGGGCGGTGCGTCAGGGTGCGCTGGAGAAGGGAACTCCCCTGAAGTTCTCGAGAAGTCGCCATGGAGGAGCATGGGTGCTGCGCTCGATCCATGACGGAAGTCGCCAATGTGAGGTGTCACGATCGATGCCGCCTGGATCCGTCGGGGAGGGAGGCCGGGGTGGACGTGCGACCGCCAGCAGTGGGTCCTAGCTCGCGACGCATTCTATTTTTCTCCTGCCTCGCACGTTCAAAAAAATTTGAGACCATCAAGGACTAACACATATTTTTATAAAAGAAACTCTAAGCACCATGAGTCACTCCGTGGCTCGGACTCAGATGGGCTAGCTAGCTCCGTGCTAGCCTAACCAACAGGTTAATGTTAGCTCGATCTCTCTCCCGTTCGAGCCCAACGGGTCGAACGGGCCCTTGCATCGCGCCCTGATTGGGGGCATCCAACCAAACCATGATTGGTAGGCCCCTGTGACCCGCGTATATATAAACAGAGGTGAGGCCAGGGCACGACTGACGAAGTTCACCGCTGCGACGAACCCCACCAAAATCCCCTACCGATCTAGGGTTAGCGCGGTGCTCACGGGAAGCACACCACCGCCATCCACTCTCCGCCATCACCGTGTGCCACAGCACCACGATGACATCCGGCTCGAGTTCATCAACCCAAGGAGAAGGTAGATTTACCGGATCTAATCTAGCCTAGTGATCCAGGAGTCTATCAATGGTATCAGACATGCTAGGATCTAGATTATTTTCGGTACAAAGGAAAAACAGAGAAAGAAAAAAGACCCTCCCCAAAGAACCCTAGCAGGGCAGAGTAAAGAAAACAAAAAGTAAACCGGAGAAGGCCTTCGGCCGCCAGCAAAGTGTGCCGCCACTCCGGCCGCGCTTGTTCCTCTCGATCCCCACACGCATCGGCAAGCTGAGCTGCAGGGACGAAGAACCACCCCGTGAGGGGCAAAGCACACCACGACCAAATCCCTCGATGGCGGCGCGCTCACCGCAAGGGCGGACGCGCGACCAACGAGGAGGATGGCAACGGCGCCGCCGCTCGTAGCTCCGCCATCGTCGTTGATTTTGATTCAAAAAGGGGAGCGAGCGGTGGAACATAGTTGAAAGAAGGGGAGGGGCTCGTGGAGCGGTGGCTGATGACCTCGTCGCTGGCGGCTAGCGCAGCCCGAACCCGCCGCCACTCTGGCTGACAGAGGAGCAGAGGAGGGCCCTGGTCGCACCTCTCTCTCCCTCTGTCGCAGGAGACAGTGGTGGAATGGAAACGGAAGGGAAAAGGTGCGCGACGCGGTGCTGTGGCCGTCGACGCCGTCGCCGGCGGCTCGCGTGGGCGGGCGGGGCGCTGCCCCTGTTTCGCCGCCACGGGACAGAGACAAGGGAGACGAAAGGGGATCGGGCGGAGAGAAAAGAACGACCTAGGGTTTCGGTCGGAGGCTCTCCCCTATTTTGTTCTAGCGAGAACAGCGGCGCGCCGTTGGATCGAGGTCGACGGCCACCGTGAAAACCCTAGCCCCGCCCCAGGCCAAGTGGGCCGAAAGTGGAGGGCGGCGGCAGCCGCGCGAGCGCCCTGGGCCAAAAGAAGAAAAAAAAGAGGGCGCAGAGCTGGCGGACCAGGCCAACTGGCCCTGGGCCGCGCCAGCTACCGCGCGCAGTAAAACCGCGGGCCGGCCGTGGGCCAGGCCGAGTTTTCGTCTGTTTTTTCTGGTTTTCTTTCTCCAGAAGCAGAATTAATAGTTTTTTGTCCAGTTTTGGGCAAATTTCATACTGATTTTCTATTAAAATTAATCCAATGGAAATTTTTGTTTAGAAAATAGAAAAGTAAACAGAAAAAGTTTCTGAAAATGAAAAATAGAAAATTTTCAGAAAAAGAAATGTTCATGAATTTTACAAAGAAAATAATAAAGTTCATGAATTTTTTTATTTGGTCAAAGAAAAGTTTCTGTAAAGAGTAAAAAGTTCATGATTTTTTATTCATGTTTTTCCGCTGCGTAAATAATTAATGGTGCTCTTTTTATAAAGAAAATAAAAGTTTAGATAGAATTAAGTTTTTAAGAGCATGTTAAAGTGATTATTAAAGTGAATATGATTATGTTATTTTTATGACCAACGTTGTTAATAACATGATCATGTTTTATTATTGAAATTTAAAGGTGCATTTATTTCTAATATTTGTCCCAACGGTAATATAGATTTAATTGCATAGACAATTGTATGTTTACTTTGACCAACGTTAGATTAATGCATATGATTGTTATACTAATCTCACTTAAATTGTGATTTCAGGAGGCTTCCACTTGATGAGTTGCCTAAAAGAAGTTCCGACACTCAGAGGTGACAACTACACTGAGTGGAGGAAGAAAGTAGAACTGACATTTGTCTGTGCTGAGCTGGACTGGGTTGTGGACACTCCACAGCCGGTCAGACCTACAGAGCCAGTCAAAGAGGCCACTGATGATGATGCTGCGTGGGATAAAAAGAGGGGGGATTATGCTCCTGTGGAGATGTTATATTCCATAGAAAACCAAAAGTGGGTCAATACAAACAAAAAGTGCATGACATTTATAAAGAATACAATTGAGAGCGCCATTGTGGGCTCAATTGCAGAGTGTACTTCCGCAGGGGAGTTGCTTACAAAGATAAAGTGCCAGTTCACTGGCTCTTCAAAGATATATGCCACCCAGGTGCTAAATCAACTGGTGACAGAAAACTACACAGGTGGTAGTCATGGAATAAGAGAGCACATCCTCAGGATGAGCAACATGGCAGCAAAGCTTAAGCCCATAGATGAGGATCTGGAGATCAAACCAGCGCTCCTGGTCCATCTGGTCATGGCTTCACTGCCAAAGGAGTTTGAAACTTTTGTTGTAAACTACAATATGTCACCTGGAACATGGGACATTTAAAAGATAATAACAATGTGTGTCCAAGAAGAGGAAAGACTCAAAGCCTCACATGGTGGTTCACTCAACTATGTGAAGGATCATAAGAAAAAGAATTACAATCAAAACAGCAAAAGTTCCCCATCAAAGCCACATGGTAAAGCTCCCTATCAGCATCAGCAGAAGTCTTTCCCAGTGGACAAAGACACATGTCTCCACTGTAAGAAGACCGGGCATTACAAGAAAGACTGCCTTGATTGGCTGAAGTCCTTAATGGCAAAGCAAGGTAACAACATTTTTTCCTTAGTAAATGAATCCTTGTATACACAGTTTTCGAAATCTGGTGGATTGACTCAGGAGCAACTGTCCATGTTGCAAATTCTTTACAGGGATTCCATTCGACTCGGACTACGCAAAGAAGAGAAAGAGGCATTGAAGTAGCAAATGGAATTCAAGCGGAAGTTGAAGCTGTCGGCGACATCTCCTTGGAGTTAGCTGGTGGATTCAAGCTTCTACTTAGTGATGTTTTATATGTTCCATCATGTCATAGAAACTTAATTAGTGTTTCATGTTTGGACAAAGATAATTATGAATGTTATTTTGGACATGGCAAGTGTGCCATATGGTTTAATAATGCTTATGTGGGTGATGCTTTACTACACGATGAGCTTTATTTATTATCACTACGTGAAAAAGTGCATTCTGTGTGTAATGTGAATGAGCATGTCGCGTCGAATAAAGAACAAAAGAAAAGAAAGAGAACACACGACTCATCGAAATTATGGCATTGTCGTTTGGGCCATATTTCCAAGGGGAGAATAGAAAGATTAGTCAAAAGTGAAATTCTTCCTCCGTTAGAATTCTCACACTTAGAACAATGCATAGATTGCATTAAAGGAAAGTATATAAAACAAATCAAAAAAGGTGCAATCCATAGCACAGGCACACTAGAAATCATTCACTCTGACATTTGTGGACCATTTCCGGTGAAAACTATGGATGGATATGACTCGTTCATAACATTCACATATGACTACTCTCGCTATGGATATATTTATCCAATCAAAGAAAGATCTGAAGCGTTGGATAAATTTAAGATATTCAAAGCTGAAGTTGAAAATCAGCATGATAAAAGAATAAAGATAGTAAGATCCGACCATGGGGAGAGTACTACGGTCAGCACACTCCATATGGCCAAGTCCTTGGACCTTCTGCAAAGTTCTTGCAGGAGACTGGCATAGTAGCCCAGTATTCAATGCCGGGCGAGCCTCAGCAAAATGGAGTAGCTGAAAGGCGCAACCGTACACTTATGGATATGGTGCGCAGCATGATGAGTTACTCCACCTTGCCATTGGGATTATGGATGGAGGCGCTTAAAACCGCCACTCACATTCTCAACAGAGTACCAAGCAAGTCGGTGCCCAAAATACCGTACGAGCTGTGGACAGGAAGAGTGCCCTCCCTACAACACTTCAGGGTGTGGGGGTGCCTTGCTGAGGCCAAAATGTTTAATCCAAACATTGCAAAGTTAGATCCCAAAACAGTGAGTTGCCACTTCATTGGCCATCCAGAAAGATCAAAGGGTTTTCGTTTTTACTGTCTAGACAGATATACAAAGTTTGTAGAAACAAGACATGCAGTCTTCTTAGAGGACGATATGATGAGGGGGAGCATGGTTGCTCAGAAAATTGATCTTGAGGAGAAGAGGGTGCATGCACCTAATCCGATGATTCAGGAGCCATTTTTCTCACTACCAGTTGCAAGTCCACCCATGCCAACTATGGGAGTAGGCCCGGAACCTGTCCGTCAGGAGCCAACCGAACCCGTTGTTGAGCATGAAAGGGAGATGCAACAACAAATTTTAGAAGAAGTGCCAGAAGTTGAGGCACAGAATGTGCCAGAAACTGAGGCCCTTAGAAGGTCTACAAGACACAAAAAGTCAGCTATTTCTACTGATTATAAAGTTTATAACACGGAAATAGTTCATACAGAAAAAGATCCCACCTCATATGAAGAAGCCATGAGAAGCCCTCATTCATCGAAGTGGATGAAGGCAATGGAAAACGAGATGAAATCGATGAGTTCCAAAGATGTTTGGGACTTAGAGAATATTCCTAAAGGAGCCAAAACAGTAGGCTGTAAATGGGTCTACAAAACTAAGTATGACTCTAAAGGAATGTAGAAAAGTATAAAGCAAGACTTGTGGCAAAAGGATTTACACAAAGAGAAGGGATAGATTACAATGAGACATATTCTCCAATCTCATGTAAGGATTCCTTCAGAATCATAATGGCATTAGTTGCTCTTTTTGATTTAGAGTTACATCAAATGGATGTAAAGATGGCATTTCTCAATGGGGATTTAAAAGAAAATGTCTACATGAAACGACCCAAGGGTTTTATCATGGAAGGCAAGGAAAATATGGGATGCCGTCTGAAGAAATCCATTTATGGATTAAAGCAATCCTCTAGACAGTGGTATCTAAAGTTTAATCAAACGATAAAAGTTTTGGATTTAAATACAATATTGAGGATAACTGCATTTATGCAAAGTTTAAAAATGGGAAATATATTTTCCTAATCTTGTATGTGGATGATATCCAGCTTGCTAGCAGTGATGTTAGTCTACTACAAGAAACAAAGAAGTTCTTATCCTCAAATTTTGACATAACAGATCTTGGTGAAGCATCATATGTTTTGAGCATAGAAATTCACCGAGATAGGAACAATGGAGTCTTAGGACTATCGCAGAAAGCATATGTAGAAAAGGTTCTTCAAAAGTATAATATGCATGCGAGTAAAGCCACACCTGCTCCGACAGTCAAGGGCGATAGTTTTGGGAAATTCCAATGTCCCAAGAACCAGTACGAGATCGATCAAATGAAAGCAGTACCATATGCTTCGGCTGTTGGAAGCTTACAGTATGCACAAGTGTGCACTCGCCCTGACTTAGCTTTTATCACTGGGGTACTTGGTAGATATCAAAAGAATCCAGGCATAGAGCACTGGAAGATGGTAAAGAAAGTATTGCGTTATGCGCAAGGCACGAAGGACTACATGCTAATATACAGGAGAAGTGATTCCCTAGAGATAAAAGGGTATTCAGACGCAGATTTTGCGGGGGACAGAGATGATAGAAAATCCACGTCAGGATACGTATTCACCCTCGCTGGGGGAGCTATTTCGTGGAAAAGCTCCAAGCAGTCGATAGTTGCATCATCCACGATGTATGCATAATTTATAGCATGCTTCGAGGCCACGGGGCAGGCGATATGGCTAAAGAAATTTATACCCGACTTGGGAGTGGTAGATTGTATTCACAAACCACTAAAGATGTACTGTGACAACCAGCCCGCAGTATTCTATGCTCACAACAACAAGTCGAGTTATGCTGCCAAAACAATAGAGATAAGGTATTCTGTTGTGAAAGATAAAATCCAGGATCAAACTATAAGTCTTGAGCATATAAGGACAAAGAATATGCTTGCGGATCCGCTAACGAAAGGCTTACCGCCCAATGTGTTCAAGGAACACTTAGCCGGCATGGGTTTAAGGGAAAGCCTTATGATTCCTGGATCATGAGAGGCCCAAAAGGAACAGAATTTATTTCTAAACAAAACGTATGTTGTAGCTGTATGATACTATCGGCAATTAAGCTGTGACGATGAAACATGCTCTAAGTACCAATATGTGATGAAACAAATAAACTCGAAAGTATAAGGTTAAAAGTAAAGTTGAGATCAAGGGGAGAATGTTAGGTTGATTTCTCTCCCATTCGAGCCCAACGGGTCAAACGGGCCCTTGCATCGCGCCCTGATCGGGGGCGTCCAACCAAACCATGGTTGGTGGGCCCCTGTGACCCGCGCATATATAAACAAAGGTGGGGGCCGGGGCACGACTGACGAAGTTCACCGCTGCCATAAACCCCACCGAAATTCCCTACCGATCTATGGTTAGCGCAGTGCTCACGGGAAGCACACCACCGCCATCCACTCTCCTCCATCACCGTGCGCCACAGCACCACGATGGCATCCGGCTCGAGTTCATCATCCCAAGGAGAAGATAGGTTTACGGGATCTAATCTAGCCTAGTGATCCAGGAGTCTATCAGGTAACACCTTGTTCTCATCCTGCACGTCGAGAGGAGATGAGGACAGGCACAGGCAGCGTGGCCGAATTTAGGGCCAATTTGGTTGTGAGGAGAGAGAAAACCTCAAACACGTGGTGGGTTATAATCTGGTTTTGGACTAATGATGGCCGGTTTTAAGATTTGAGGGATCAAATCTCGTCCAAAAATTCTTGAGAGACTATTTATTTACTTTTTGTAAAATTAAGAAGCAAAAGCATACTTCTCTCTTTACTAATTAGGCAGGAGCGGTTAGTTGCCATGCCACCTCCATGCAAAGAGAAAAAGGAACTACAGATGTGCACCTACTAGTTGGTCATTAGCGACTGATTCTGCACAAGAGCCCACTACATACACAGCAAGCTAGCTAGCTGCTAATCTATAATACCTAAATAGTTCATCCCCACTATTCTATTTCTCTTAACATGCAAGCTATTCACCTCATCAATCTAGCTAAATCAGCAACTCTATACATGCATGACGCCACATCATCATTTTGTTTTGAGCTCTGAATACCAATCGACCTCTCTCTGACATGCAATATTCCACATCATAAAACTGTATTTTCACCGTTTGCCCTGGGGAGTTATTAGTGCCACCGTCGTGCCACTTCGTTGGATGTTTCCTTCGTCTCCCTTCCATTAAAATCTCCACAGTGGGCAGTAAATCTTCACACCATGGTCTTCCCGATCCTTTCTACTTCCCTCTTTATATATACTGCGTGCCACCGGGCAAAGCCTTCTGAGGCCATCGCCACCAGAGACATGAGCGCTAGCTAATGCCGGTGTGGAGCCCCACGATCAGTACCAGCGGGGGCTCCGATGGCTGAAGTCATACGCCCCGAAAACATCTCATCCGCAATAGGTGGATTGGCTTCTCTTTCCTCATTATCTTTTATATCTGAATTTTTGAAGTCGGCTTGGGTGGGTGCTGACTGCTGTGATCCAAAATAGGAGTAGCTGAGAATCGTGTGCTCACTTTGCAGCATCTCTGTCTCGGATACTTGTAGGAGATGCCTTCGTCCCCGACGGCCGACACCGGCTTGCAGCAACGGCACGACAAAGTTTTCCAGCGCCGCATGGTCGGTTTGAGGCAGCTGGCGATGGCCATCAAGCACCGCGCCCCGTCTTGCTGTCTCTGGGAGGTCTTGCAGCATTTACCGTCCGCCCCCGCACCCCTTTCAAACGGCTCGTGATAGACATGGGGAGCACAAGCCCACCGGATGGATGCAGAATAGCATGCACGCGGATGCATGCATGTCCTTTTTTTTTTGGAGTTGAGATGCATACATATCTTTTTCATTTTTTGCGAGAGAGATGCATACATGTCGTCCACAAGAAAGATGCATATATATGTGCACGCTCTTTTTTCATATTTTAGCAATTGGTATCTGGCTGATGGTCCTGTGCAAATTAAGATGTATGGATGTATTGCTACAGGATTTCGGTACATTATATATATTTTTTACGCTTTTGAAGGGCTTATGTTCCTATAACGGATTTTTAGGCAATCCTATAATGGATAACTTGGCAAGCTTTCATGTTAGTAGTTTTTGTGTGGCCTCATCTAGGCTTCGGGCTTTTCTGTTGAGTCTTGATTCGGCTTTATTTTTATGAAATATCAGGCTTCTGATCTGATTTGGGTATGTTAGGGTGGAATTCGCATCATTATGTTCCATGCAACTTCAAGAAAAAAAAATGTTCTACGCATTTGTTTTCATGTTAATGATGCATTTATATTTGTTCGCAAAAAGGCGATGCATTCTGATTACGTAAATATGAAGATACTCTATGATATTGTTATTTTTTGACTTTTCATATCATATAATCAATTGTTGAAGTAAACATATGTATATATCTTTTTACAATCTATCATAATTTTTCACTACATAATCTTAATACACGGTGCTCCAAATTCTCGCAGCAACGCGCGGGGATATCATCTAGTTTGTCTTGTTCCATTGCACCTACCAATCTAACCTAAGCACCCCTTGCTTTAATTCCTCTAATAACTACTCCCTCTGTAAACTAATATAAGGGCCTGTTTGGTTTCAATAACTCACCTTACTTATAAGTCAGGTGACTTAAAACCAGTGACTTTTATAAGTCACGCCTGTTTGGTTGTCACTTGACTTAATTATAAGTTACCTGACCACACCTTTCCATCTTGTTTTTTTATGTAAAGGTGATGGGACCCACGCAAAAGGGGATGACTTATAAGTTTTAAGTTGGGGTGACTTATAAGTTGGGTCTGTTTGGCAAAATAAGTCATTTTTTTCACTTTTCGACTTATAAGTTGGTGACTTATTTGGAACCAAACAGGCCCTAAGAGCGTTTAGATAACTATTTTAATGATCTAAACACTTTTATATTAGTTTACGGAGGGAGTAGTCACTAGTGCTGTCCTTCTCTATGAATCAACTTAATTAAGTTTATATAAGAACGTGCTCCCTTCCCTTGCATCATGCATGCACTATCTGAATTCTTATTATCACCTACCTGACGCACATGCTCTCACAGTAAGCCAACTGAACTACTGTTAAGAATTAATTTGTCACCCGGTAGTGGTGTGGGCAAGCCACCCGATTGCTTGCACTTGTTTAGGTTTCATCTCATCACACTCTGTTGGTGGTCGATCTGTTAAGAACCACCGATAGCTTACATACTGTACTTCAAGAATCAAGATATATGCAGGCCGTACCATGTAATTGAAATGCACGTGACGAGAATATTGAAGATTTTTAGTTACTTGCATTTGATGCTTACTTTCTTACACTCTATTTTCTCGATAAGGACAACTTTATTTACTTATACATGGTATGGACATGATAAAACTGTAATTAGCACTTACACTTTGAAGGGCGACTAGGTTTCCCTCTGGCAGCCACCCCTCACCTTCCGTACCCCCCTTGATGCCGCCGAAGGCAGCCAGCGTGATGCTTGCACGGCCTCCGGTGAGGGTGGCGGCGAGGTTCACGACCACTACTCCGACGAGGGCCTAGGCTTTTGAGGCGACGACATTAGGTGGAGCGAGCGGCGTTTGCTAGAGCTAGGGTTGTTTCACCATGACCGCACAGGCGGCGAGGAGCGCGGGTCGCTGTGCAGTGGGTACCCCGCGACCTTCTCATTACTTCATATCGGAATAGCACAGACTCCTCATCACAGGCCGAACATTGACCACTCGTCGGTGATGAGCCTTAACATTGACTGGCCTCTATTTTGTGTTGTCGGTGCTATCGACTTTTAGACTCGGCAAGATGGTTATCGCAGACCGGTCTACAAAAGGCTTGTGTGATAGCTTGTTCCAATGATGAAAGGTGACAAAGGTAATCACTGACCACCCACTATATTTGACCCGTCTGTGTAGTCTTCAAATCAGACCCTTCGTTTTTCCTCCAGTTAGTATTGCATTGGTTGCGGACTATTACAATCAACCCTTCACTGCCCCTCCACAATGGAAACCCTCATTGCATGTCCCCGACACCTCTCTTTCTTCACCATTCCCGGCACCCCTCTCTCCCGGCCATCACCGTTCTCTGACCCCAAGTCTGCATGTTATGTTAGACCATCGAGATGTAGGTACCTTGCAGGCACATGGGCTGGCAGATCGGATTAGTATGTGCTATCAAAGACAGGCCGGACCATCATGACAAGCCGAGCGTGGGAATGCTTCACGGTTAAGAAATGACTGTCCGGGAAGATTTGTGATACCTGGATCAACACAGGAATGAGGAAGTGCTCGTCGGGAGCTGAGGTGGACATGAAAGCTCCTCGGATACAACTCAACATGGAATTGACTACGGGAGGATTCATTGAACTAGTTTTCAAGATCGAAGACCGAGGATGGAGAACAGATCAGAAAAACTGAGGTGTGTACCAGTCTTAAAGAATTGTTCAGGGGTTACTGATGGTGTCCCGGCCAGGGGGTCTCTCACCACGTCGTCTCCCAACCAGGTGGACCGGGCCGAGGACCCCTATGTCGGTTCACCAGTGAGCCATGTTGAGGCGGCCCATGGAGTATGAAAGGAAGGCTCCTAGGACTTGATGCATACTCCAAGATACTAGAGGTCGTCTACAACACGTTCTCCCTATACGTAGCCGACTAGATGTAACCCTAGTCCCCGGTATATATATAACTGAGGGGTATGGCTCATAGACAGAACACAACGATCTCGAGGTAGATCACATGTACCTTGTTCTCCATCCCAAAGCAATATAAACACAAGCAGGATGTAGAGTTTTATCTCTTATAGGACAGTATGAATCTTGGTATAAATCCTTGCCCTTGTTACCATCATGCCAAGACACTTAGCTCTGGACCCTTACATGAGATTTGCTGGATTTGACCCCGTCATCGAGTGAAAATGATCAATCCTTGAGATTGGGCGGTGACGTCACCTTCTTGGAGACATTGGTTTGGTGTGTGTGGAGGTGTATATGGACCTGCATGCTTGGTATGCTCCTGGTGGTGGCCTGATTCATCTTCTAGTTGTGATGCATCTCCGTGGAGGGTTGATTGGCCCCCTCATCCTGTCGTGCTCTCTTCTCGACGGGGTCATGTCTGTCCGGCGAGTAGACAACCTCAAGCCTAGGCAAGAGGGGACAGAGACCCCCTCTGCGACGACATTGATGAGGGACAATGGTCTTGGTGAGTTCTAGCCCCTCCTAGAGGCTTCGTTCATCAATTCTTTGGTCGTACCTTCTTTGGGTGATATCATCATAAAGCTTACGTCTTCAGCATGCTCGATATTGTGGGCGGTGGCTTGCGTCCTTAGGAAGTGTGCTTGGTGGTGGTTGTGATTGCCGTGTTGTCCTCTTGACAACCAATCTAGTGTTCATGTGTGCTCTTCAGGGAGCAGTTCTACCTTGTCGGTGGTGCGGCACTCTTTGATCCAGGGAGAGGACATGGACCCTCTTCGGAGGTGGAGGCCGATAACATTGCGACTTTGCATCATCAACAGGGAGCGTCAAAGAAGTGACCCTTTCTGGTGGTGCAGCTCCCCCTCAAGACTTTTGTTCCTCCTCTCCGCCGTGAGCACGTTGGTGGACGAGGTCCTAAACGTTGTAGCATTTTGCTTATCTATTCGTGGCCTTTTAAGCTTTCCTTCAACTCTGTGTATCGGCCCTTTGGGATTACACCCCTCACCCCTCTTCTCCATGTGGCCATGTCCATCCGATGAGTCAACACCCTCAAGTCTGGGCGGGAGGGAATTTAGTTCCCCTCTACAACGACAGCGCTGATGAGGGACGGTGGTCTTGACGAGTTATGACCCCTCCTGGTGGCTTCGTTGCTCCATCCTTTGGTCGTGTCATCTTCGGGCGTTCTTGTTCTAAAGCTTGCATTGTCGGTGTGCTCATGTTTTTGGCAACAACTTTGGATCCACAGGAAGTTTTCTTGGTGGTGGTTGTGCTCAACGTGTCGTTCTCTTGACAACCAATCTAGTTTTCATGTGTGCTCTCGATGGAGCAGTTCTACCTTGTTGGCGGAGGGGCACACTTAGATCCAGGGAGAGGGAAAGAACCCTCTTCAGAGGTGGAGGTGGATAACATTGCGACTTTATATCATCAACAGGGAGCATCGAAGAAGTGACCCTTTCAGATGGCGCGGCTCCCCCTCAAGACTTTTTTTCCTCCTCTCTGCTGTGAGCACGTTGGTGGACGAGGTCCTAAACATTGTAGCATTTTGCATATCTATTCGTGGCCTTTTAAGCTTTCCTTCAACTCTGTGTATCGGCCCTTTGGGATTACACCCCTCACCCCTCTTCTCCATGTGGCTATGTCCATCCGATGAGTCAACACCCACAAGTCTGGGCGGGAGGGAATTTAGTTCCCCTCTACAACGACAACGGTGATGAGGGACGGTGGTCTTGACGAGTTATGACCCCTCCTGGTGGCTTCGTTGCTCCATCCTTTGGTCGTGTCATCTTCGGGCGTTCTTGTTATAAAGCTTGCATCGTCGGTGTGCTCATGTTTTTGGCAACAGCTTTGGATCCACAGCAAGTTTGCTTGGTGGTGGTTGTGCTCAACGTGTCGTTCTCTTGACAACCAATCTAGTTTTCATGTGTGCTCTCGATGGAGCAGTTCTACCTTGTTGGCGGAGCGGCACACTTATATCCAGGGAGAGGGCAAGGACCCTCTTCAGAGGTGGAGGTGGATAACACTGCGACTTTATATCATCAACAGGGAGCATCGAAGAAGTGACCCTTTCAGATGGCGCGGCTCCCCCTCAAGACTTTTTTTCCTCCTCTCTGCCGCGAGCACGTTGGTGGACGAGCTCCTAAATGTCGTAGCATTTTGCTTATCTATTCGTGGCCTTTTAAGCTTTCCTTCAACTTTGTGTATCGGCCCTTTGGGATTACACCCCTGACCTCTCTTCTCCATGTGGCCATGTCCATCCAATGAGTCAACATCCTCAAGTCTGGGCGGGAGGGAATTTAGTTCCCCTCTACAACGATAGTGGTGATGAGGGACGGTGGTCTTGACGAGTTATGACCCCTCCTGGTGGCTTCGTTGCTCCATCCTTTGGTCATGTCATCTTGGGGCGTTCTTTTTCTAAAGCTTGCATCATCGGTGTGCTCATGTTTTTGGCGACAGCTTTGGATCCACAAGAAGTTTGCTTGGTGGTGGTTGTGCTCAACGTGTCGTTCTCTTGACAACCAATCTAGTCTTCATGTGTGCTCTCGATGGAGCAGTTCTACCTTGTTGGCGGAGCGGCACACTTAGATCCAGGGAGAGGGCAATGACCCTCTTCAGAGGTGGAGGTGGATAACATTGCGACTTTATATCATCAACAGGGAGCATCGAAGAAGTGACCCTTTCAGATGCCGCGGCTCCCCCTCAAGACTTTTTTTCCTCCTCTCTGCTTTGAGCATGTTGGTGGATGAGGTCCTAAACATTGTAGCATTTTGCTTCTCTGTTCGCACCCCCTTATTTTTCATTTCTTTGTGTGGTTGTAAGATATGGTTTGTAGTAGCGATCTAAACGCTCTTATATTTCTTTACAGAGGGGATATTTCTGATAGGTTTGGCTTTGTTAAATTCAAAGTTTTGATCGTCTAAAAAAATTAGTACAGACATGACGTCCACGTTGAGATGCAAAAGGCAGTGTGAAAGCCATATGCATGGTTTCGGCGAGTGGCCGATGGAGCTGCTTCCAACAAGTTCCAATCCACTGCGATTTGCTAGTAGCTAGTAGTGGAGTGAAGTAGTTAATGGCCCGCATATATTTGTTTTGTTTCTTTAATACGAGGGAGAGACATATCTTCTTGTGTGTATTCTAGAAGGGTTTTAGCAGAAGAAATTTTACCTGGTCGACTTCCTTCTAGAAGCGAAAACGCACGGGTGGTTGCCTGCGGATTTGGCTTAGGCAGTCTGGGTCGTGTGCTGTAATTAGACGGCATGGGACGGAATATGACGGGATGGAACCGAATCTGCGCCGTACGTTCAATATATTCCTGTGCTGAAAGTGGAGAAAAGAAAGGAATCGTGAGGACTGCCGACTGTGACAAGAAGAAGAGGAGGAAGATACCCATCCACCTGTCCATTTCTAAAGACTAATATGTGGAGTAAACTGTGCTACTAGGAGAGCACGTGCGTAAGTTTTGGCATGCATCCCGCGTCGTCTCTGAGAGGCAACTCGGGCGGGCACCCCGCCGGCCGCTGCCACACAATCTCCACGAGCCACCGCCCCACTCGCGCCGCCGGCAAAACGACGTCGGGCAAAGCCCGTCGACGGCTGGCGGCGGCGGGATCCGCCCCGCGCGCGTGCTCTGGTCCTGCCGCCCCCTCCCCTCGTCCGCATCGGGGGCGCCGGATCTGGCCTGGTGCTTCCCTCTGGCCGCTCCTCGGGGGTCGACCGACTCCCTCCTTTCAGATCGGGCCGGCGCGCCGCGGCTGCGGGCTTCCGGCAACCTCGGGTGGCTCCGGTGGCCTGGCCTCGAGGCTGCCTCGGCGGCCGTTGCCTGCTGAGCTGGGCGCGGCGTCCCCTGCTCCACGCTCTTGCGCAGGCCTCCGCCGCCTCCCACCCTCAAGCTCGCGTCATCGACCGCCTGCTGCGCGCTCTCTCGTCTTCCGCAGATCCAGTTGTCGCGTCTTCCGCCCCCACCCTGTTCGTCGTTGTCGTGCTCCTTTGCGTGCTTGCCAAACGAAGGTGGCGTCGTGGCTCCTGCTCCTTGGAGCCCTCCACCTCCCAGTTCCCCCGATGGGCTGCCGCTGTCTCGTAGCCTTTCCTGCTGGGGGCGCCGCACCGGTGCTCCTCACCAGTGGCCTCGGCGTCAAGGGTGCCTGCCGGTGTCTCTGCCGGTCGGATTCACCTGGATCTGGGGCCGTCCATTTTCGGCGCTACCACGCGCTATTGGCGGCTGCTCTGCGTCTCGTCGCATGGAGGATGTGACCGGGGTTTGGGAGAAATCCATGGTCGGCCGGCTGCTGCTTGCCGAGACAGCGGCGACGCTTCCCGTCGTTCCCATCTTGATGGCGTTGTCTTCAACCCCCGGTCTTGTGATGTTTTGGGTGTGCTCTATGGTGTTCTATGCTTGATGATGCCCTTCGACTACGCCGGTGGCACACAGGTGCCGTGGCGTCGTCTCGGCCCGGCGTGACCGTTCGAATGTACCCTATGACACATGTGGTGTCGCGGCGTTGTGCAGTCTTGGTTGCCCGGTGCTCTTCGATTGCGTCGATGGTATAGTTTCATGGTTTAGCCCCAGTTCGCCGCTGCAGTTCGAGCGCCCGTGACGCCCCTGGTTGTGTTGTGTCCCCCCTCGCCATGTGTTGTTTTTTGTTTTATTTCTCCTTCTTGTACCCCCTGTATTTCTGGTTCACTTGAACCCTATCTTGTATTAGGCTGCAAAGCCTATACGCAACAGATGAATTAATTCAGGTGGGGAGGATTTCTTCTCCCCCGGTGAAAATTCAAAAAAAAAAGTTTTGGCATGCATATGCATGCACTTTCCTACGGGGCACGGACATGCACCCTGGACACGAGGAATCCATTCATCAGACTCACAGGAAAATCATTGTGCATGTTGTGCTGTTGCACATGCAGGTGCATGCACGAACCGAAAATGTTCTACTTAATTGTTTATCAGTTCTAGTACTACTAGACTAATCAGGCGGGACTATGATGAGCACTAGTTAGTTGCCACCTCGATGGGCGAGCGGTCAGGCGCAAAGAGAGGAAGAAAAAGGAGAGATATCTAAGTGATCGAGTGATTTTGCACGGCGAGGATACGTAGAAAGGAGCAATCATCCGTTGATCCTGTCTTGTCTTGATTAATAAAAAGAAACGGAAAAGAAAAATCATTCATGGTGCCTGCGTTGCGTTGCGTTGGTTCGTGTGAGTGAGGAGAGGACGAGTGCAGATTTGTCAAACGCGGCGGCTGGACCTCACCCTCACCTCACCGCTGGAGATGGAGATGCACTACATACAGCGTGATGGGGATGGAGACGGAGATAGCATTACTGGCTAGTGGCCAGCAACACTAGCGGCACGTCAGCGTCAGCCTCCATCTTAAAGTCGCGTGCGGCTGGATCCGTGGGCTCGCCGCCTCTGTCTGGTTCCTCGACCCTTCCTTGCCGCTCGCCGGCCAACCCACCGCCCACACACACACACACATGATGAGATGAGATGAGATGAGATGAACAAGTGACCAACAACCAACACATCACCTCGCTCTGTATCTATCTCTCTACTCTACTTTTGTCTTTTCAGTGCACCTGTTCTGTCTTTCTGGACGCAATGCGATGCACCTATCTATCGGTGCGCTGCGGTGCCGCCGCCTCCTCCCTTCCCTTCCCTCCGTCCGTCCAACTCACTCTGCTGAACGAAGCGTACATAAACAAACATTTTACAAGTCTCAGTGGGCCAACTTTGCTGCACTCTCCAAATGTCAGAGCCCCCTCGCTGCTCCCTCTGCCCGCCGCCGCCGCGCTGAGCTGCACCGTCGACCTCCCTTCCCGTTGACGGTGAACCTGCTAGTCAAAGAGTCAAAACCGCAGCGAAATCATCACAAAGGAGAACCAGCAAGACCGAGGGTGGAAGTAGAGTACCACACCACTTTGCTACATTCTTCTTCCGCATGCTGTCCACTCGATTCTACTACTACCTCTGTTTTAAAATATAAGACGTTTTGGTAGGCTGATGGATGTAGTACAATCTTTCGTGGCTCACGTTCACTAAAAACATGCAAAAAAAAAAAAATGGATGGCTCTACTATATATATCTCCACCTGCATAACGCATTCCAAGGGCTCAACGCAACGATGATTTCCAATCGTGCAAGGACCAATAATAACACTACTCCATACGTCCATAGCCCATGACACTACGGCACACGTACTCCTACTATATCTACATGTTCCTGCCATTCAACACCATGCTCTAGTCTACGGTGAGTGCCATGCACGCATTCACCTCCTCCTAGATTAAGATTACTCATACGTCCATCTCGCCATCTCACTATCTTCTCATCGATTGGTCATCTGTATTTCTATATGTGGTGACAAATCAACCCCAACTCGCACTGTCGTCCAGCTTTATACTTTTCTTGCATGCTTTGGACCCATATAGATCATCGGATTAGGACACGCACCACCACTTACTACCTAGTGCTGCGGGCTTTTGCACTCCACAACCAACCTCTCACCTTTTTTTCTTTCTAGATAATGGTAGTAAACATCGTATAATTTTTCTGAACTCTCTCAAGGGAGAGATATTTTAAGCTTAGGAATTAAAGGTGTCAAGACTTTGAGATGGCTAAAACTATTCATTGCAATCTGAAAGGAGAGCTGTTTTGAGCATCTGAATTAAGGGCTTCAAAAGGACTACATACCCCCAACTGCTCGTGATACCGAAAAGGACATGACACTGGAAAGATATGTGGTCTGACCCCTCTCGACCGTATCCACCAGACAAGACATTGGCTAGCTATATGCTATAATGTGCACAAATTAGTAGAAACAAAGCAAAGAAGAATACTTGATTAATTATACTACTATATAATTATCATGCTTTACTCATTTTGGTAGGGCACTACCAATGCAATTACATCATTTATATCTAAAATGTGCCCACTGCACACAATATACTAATGTGTGAGTGTATTTTTTAGTGACAAATGAGGGATTTTGTATCTTAATCTAGATACAACTCTAATTGCCGCACCTAGGTTGAGCCATGTTCACAACACACTTTAAATGAGAGCTCTTTAATTTTGAATACAACACTAACACGAAGAGACAAGCTATGTCATTTCATTATATGTTCGATGGGATTACTATTTATTTCCCAGTCGTCATCCATGCCCATCGAAAGAAGATCTTTCAACCCCTTTGTACTTACACAAATGGCAGCGATTCTTAGCATTAACATAGAAACAGTCGTTTCTCAGTCGTCTATGGAATAGCAAAACCGTTATTTTAATGTATACCAAAAATTCAAGGTACACTTGCATTATGACCGCCATTAGTGGATCATCGTTTCGGCAATTCAGAACCCCATAGTCCAACATTTTATCCATTAATGAACAATTGAATACTTCTAATCATAAATCCATCACAATTATTAGAGCGGAGACTCAAGATTTGCCATTGCTGGTCTAGTATTGTATCCAACTGAGATTTGACATTGTTGTCGTCTATCCGGCTCTTTTTGCACGGGAGCTGCCCTCCTTCATCATCAATACCGCTGTTTTTTTATGTCCGATTGCGATGAAGTGACCCTTTCGGATGGCGTGGCTCCTCCTCAAAACCTTTGTTCCTCCTCTCTGCTTTGAGCACTGAGCACGTTGGTGGACGAGGTCCTAAACGTTGTACCACTTTGCTTCTCTGTTCATAACCCCTTATCTTTTTCTTTCTGTGGTTGTAAGATGTGGTTTGTTCTTTGTTGTATTTCTGATCGGTTTGGTTTCGTTAAATTCAAAGTTCTGGTCGTCAAATATTTTTCTCTCTGAAGAAATAGTACATACATTTCCTCCACGATGAGATGCAAATGGCAGTGAGAAAAGCCATATCCATGGTTTCGCCGAGTACCCACTGTGATTTGCTTGTAGCTAGTGTAGCGAAGTAGTTAATGGCCCGCATATATTTGTTTTCTTTTTTAATACGAGTGAGATAAATATCTTCTTGTCTGTATTCTAGAAGGGTTTTAGCAGAAGAAATATTTACCTGGTAAGACTTCCTTCTAGAAGCGAAAACGCAGGGGTGGGTAGGTGTCTCGCGTGCTGTAGTTAGATGGCATCCACGGAATGGAATCGAATCTGCACCGTACGTTCAATATATTCCTGTGCTGAAAGTGGAGAAGAGAAAGGAATCGTGAGGACTGCCGACTGTGACAAGAAGAAGATACCTATCTACGCGTCCATTTCTAAAGACTAATTTGTGGAGTAAACTGTACTGCTAGTAGAGCACGTGCGTAAGTTTTGGCATGCATGCACTTTCCTACGGGGCACGGGCATGCACCCTGGAGGCCTGGACACGAGGAATCCACAGAGTCACAGGAAAATCATTGTGCGTGTTCTGCTGCTGCACATGCATGCAGGTGCATGCACGAACCGAAATGTTCTACTGAGCTAATCATGCGGGAGTATGATGAGTGGTTGGTTGCCACCTCGATGGGCGAGAGAAAGTAGAAGTATCGAGTGGTAGAAAGGAGCAATCATCCGTTGATTCTGTCTTGTCTTCTTGATAAAAAGAAACAGAAAAGAAAAACCATTCATTCATTCATGGTGCCTGCGTTGCGTTGGTTCGTGTGAGGCCAACTCCAGCGCGCGATCCCATCCCATCCGTCCTATTCCGTTTGGGTAGAACGGACGAATAGAGGCGCCCAACGCGCGGCCCCAAACGGAGAAATATTCGGTTTCGTCCGTTTTCGACCCATTCGGGGCCAAAACTTGCGTCGCGCTTGGGGTGAAACGGACATCGCGCGGACAGGCGGGACGCACGCCCTTGTCCTCCCCGTGGCCCGCCTGTCGGGGACACTAGCACTCCATTCGCCTCCAACCCCTCCACCCGCTCTCCCCCGCCCCACCCCACCGCCGGCGCCGCCACTATTCTCCGGCCGCCTCCTCACTGCTCACCCCTCGGCCGTCGATACCAAACCACGTCTTGACATGGCCGCCACCACGCCCGCGCTTTCGTAGGAGTTTTGGCTGTCGGTTGGAGGAGTTTTGGCCGTCGCTGTCGTAGCCGGTGCAAGAGGGGATACGACCGCCGGCGACGACTATGGACCACGGCAGCTTCCGCCGGGTGCTCGAGAGCGGCCTGTAGCCGGCCACCAACCACCCCTGCTGCATCGAGGTGATCATTGCGGCCTCTTAGCCACCACGACCGCAAGGTGTTTGACACTTTGCCCACAAAGGTATGGACAGTGGAGATGAATTTTTCTTCAACCACTTCATTTATTCATCGGACGATTCGTCCTCGGATGACGAAGATCTTGTGGTGGCTGCACTAGTCGTTCACGACCACATTCAACGTCAGCTTCCTCGGTACAGGGGGTCAGTCCCTGGCCGTGCTCCCAACCTGAACCGCAACAGAGAGAGAGGTCGCGCCCTGCTCTATGCCGATTACTTTGCGAATACCCCGCTCTTCAAACCAGATAAATTCCGTCGTCGTTTTCGTATGGCAAGGCATGTGCTCAATCATATCCGAGAGGGAGTGGTTGCTCATGACCCATACTTCGAGTGCAAAATGGATGCCCTTGGCAAGCTTGGATTCTCTTATCAGAAATGCACCGCGGCCATCCGCATGCTTGCATATGGAATTTCAGACGATCTGGTGGATGAGTACGTGCGCATGAGTGAGTCCACATGTCTGCTGTCACTGTACAGCTTCTGCAAGGCCGTGGTGGCAGTGTTTGGCCCTGAGTACTTGCGGCAGCCAAATGCCGCTGATACAGAACGGCTGCTGGTGATCAACGCCGCTAGAGGCTTTCCAGACATGCTTGGCAGCATAGATTGTATGCACTGGAAGTGGAAGAACTGTCCATTTTCTTGGCAGGGCCAGTACAAGGGGCGTGTGAAAGCATGCACTGTCATATTAGAAGCAGTGACTTCACAAGATCTTTGGATATGGCATTCTTTCTTTGGCATGACAAGTTCTCACAATGATATCAACGTGCTGCAGCGTTCTCCAGTCTTCGCAAGGCTTGCAGAAGGCCACTCCCCACTAGTCAACTTTGAGATCAATGGCCACCACTACAACAAGGGATACTACCTAGCTGATGCTATCACTAGTGCAGAACCGGGCTATAGCACTGGTTCGTAAGGGCCTTTAGTGCCGGTTCTAACCGGCACTAAAGGGTGGGGACTAAAGGCCCCCCCCTTTAGTACCGGTTATGCACAAACCGCTGCTAAAGGGCCACCACGTGGCATGAGCCTGCGCCGGGGGCGGGGAGACCTTTAGTACCGGTTGGTAACGTCAACCGGTACTAAAAGGTTTGGGGGGTTTTGGGTTCAGGGTTTCTTTTTCCTTAAAGTTTGTGTTTTCCATTTAATTTCCTTTTTCGTTTGCTGGTATTTTTCGATACTACATGGTGTACACGTTATGCATATATATAAAAAAAATAGAATTTCTCATAGAACCGATCATATATATATATATATATATATATATATATATATATATATATATATATATATATATACAATTTGGTATATACAATTTCTCCTACGTGGAGGCATTACTGCGGTAGCGGGTAATGGAATTCTCCTCTGGTATCTATGACCTGGTCGAGCAAAAATCCCGTTATTTCCTCTGCAATTGCTCGTACGCGATCCATTGGTAGGAGCTTCTCCTGCACCTCATTAAACTGTTAAGAAGGAGATCAATATGCATGTATTAGTTGTGTGACTAGATATCGATAATGATGTAAAAATTGTGTATAGTGTTCTGGCAAACGTACCCATAGCTGTCTATCAGATGTGCTCCTTTCGGACATCATCATGTGAATGTTCTCGCAAACGTAGTATGCACATAAATCATTCCCCGGCTCCTGCTTCATGGCCTGTACGAGAATAGAGTTCAATCAGATAATAATTAATCAAGCATGATAATTAATGGTATTGAAACTAGAATTAAAGAGATTGCATGGTAGCTAGCTAGCTAGTACTCCCTCCGTTCCCAAATATAAGTCTTTCTAGAGATTCCAACAAGTGACTACATACGGAGCAAAATGAATGAATCTACAATCTAAAATATGTCTACATATATCTGTATGTTGTACTCCATTTGAAATGTCTAAAAAGACTTATATTTAGGAACGGAGGGAGTACTACTCGTTGGAAATATGCCCTAGAGGCAATAATAAATGGTTATTATTATATTTCTTTGTTCATGATAATTGTCTATTATTCATTGTATTGTCCGGAAATCGTAATACATGTGTGAATACATAGACCACAACGTGTCCCTAGTAAGCCTCTAGTTGACTAGCTCGTTGATCAACAGATAGTCATGGTTTCCTGACTATGGACATTGGATGTCATTGATAACGGGATCACATCATTAGGAGAATGATGTGATGGACAAGACCCAATCCTAAGCATAGCATAAAAGATCGTGTAGTTTCGTTTCCTGGAGCTTTTCCAATGTCAAGTATCTTTTCCTTAGACCATGAGATCGTGCAACTCCCGGATACCGTAGGAGTGCTTTGGGTGTGCCAAACGTCACAACGTAACTGGGTGACTATAAAGGTGCACTACGGGTATCTCCGAAAGTGTCTGTTGGGTTGGCACGGATCGAGACTGGGATTTGTCACTCTGTGTGACGGAGAGGTATCTCTGGGCCCACTCGGTAATGCATCATCATAATGAGCTCAATGTGACTAAGGCGTTAGTCACGGGATCATGCATTGCGGTACGAGTAAAGAGACTTGCCGGTAACGAGATTGAACAAGGTATTGGGATACCGACGATCGAATCTCGGGCAAGTAACGTACCGTTTGACAAAGGGAATTGCATACGGATTGATTGAATCCTCGACACCGTGGTTCATCCGATGAGATCATCGTGGAACATGTGGGAGCCAACATGGGTATCCAGATCCCGCTGTTGGTTATTGACCGGAGAGGCGTCTCGGTCATGTCTGCATGTCTCCCGAACCCATAGGGTCTACACACTTAAGGTCCGGTGACGCTAGGGTTGTAGAGATATATGTATGCGGAAACCCGAAAGTTGTTCGGAGTCCCGGATGAGATCCCGGACGTCACGAGAGGTTCCGGAATGGTCCGGAGGTGAAGAATTATATATAGGAAGTCCAGTTTCGGCCACCGGGAAAGTTTCGGGGGTTACCGGTATTGTACCGGGACCACCGGAAGGGTCCCGGGGGTCCACCGGGTGGGGCCACCTATCCCGGAGGGCCCCGTGGGCTGAAAGTGGAAGTGAACCAGCCCTTAGTGGTCTGGGGCGCCCCCCTTGGGCCTCCCCCCATGCGCCTAGGGTTGGGAACCCTAGGGGGGGGGGGAGTTCCCCCTTGCCTTGGGGGGCAAGGCAACCCCTTTCCCCCTTGTGGCCGCCGCCCCCCCTTTGGATCTGATCTCCAGGGCCGGCGCCCCCCCAGGGGGCCTATATAAAGGGGGGGGGAGGGAGGGCAGCACACAACAGCCTTGGGCGCCTCCCTCCTCCCCTGCAACACCTCTCTCTCTCTCGCAGAAGCTTAGCGAAGCCCTGCCGAGACCCGCTACATCCACCACCACGCCGTCGTGCTGCTGGATCTCCATCAACCTCTCCTTCCCCCTTGCTGGATCAAGAAGGAGGAGACGTCGCTGCACCGTACGTGTGTTGAATGCGGAGGTGCCGTCCGTTCGGCACTCGGTCATCGGTGATTTGGATCACGACGAGTACGACTCCGTCATCCACGTTCATTGAAACGCTTCCGCTCGCGATCTACAAGGGTATGTAGATGCACTCCCTTCCCTTCGTTGCTAGTATACTCCATAGATGCATCTTGGTGAATGTAGGAAAATTTTAAAATTATGCTACGATTCCCAACAGTGGTATCAGAGCCAGGTCTATGCGTAGTTACTATGCACGAGTATAACACAAAGCAGTTGTGGGCGTTGAGTTTGCCAATTCTTCTTGCCGCTACTAGTCGTTTCTTGTTTCGGCGGCATTGTAGGATGAAGCGGCCCAGACCGACCTTAGACGTACGCTTACGTGAGACTGGTTCCACCGACTGACATGCACTAGTTGCATAAGGTGGCTAGCGGGTGTCTGTCTCTCCTACTTTAGTCGGAACGGATTCGATGAAAAGGGTCCTTATGAAGGGTAAATAGAAATTGGCAAATCACGTTGTGGTCATACGTAGGTAAGAAAACGTTCTTGCTAGAAACCTACAAACCACGTAAAAAAAAACTTGCAACAACAATTAGAGGACGTCTAACTTGTTTTTGCAGCAAGTGCTATGTGATGTGATATGGCCAGAAGATGTGATGAATGATATATGTGATGTATGAGATTGATCATATTCTTGTAATAGGAATCACGACTTGCATGTCGATGAGTATGACAACCGGCAGGAGCCATAGGAGTTGTCTTTATTATTTTGCATGACCTGCGTGTCATTGAATAACGCCATGTAATTTACTTTACTTTGTTGCTAAACGCGTTAGCCATACAAGTAGAAGTAATCGTTGGCGTGACAACTTCATGAAGACACAATGATGGAGATCATGGTGTCATGCCGGTGACGAAGATGATCATGGTGCCCCGAAGATGGAGATCAAAGGAGCATGATGATATTGGCCATATCATGTCACTATTTGATTGCATGTGATGTTTATCATGTTTTTTCATCTTATTTGCTTAGAACGACGGTAGTAAGTAAGATGATCCCTTATAATAATTTCAAGAAAGTGTTCACCCTAACTGTGCACCGTTGCGAAGGTTCGTTGTTTCGAAGCACCACGTGATGATCGGGTGTGATAGATTCTAACGTTCGAATACAACGGGTGTTGACGAGCCTAGCATGTACAGACATGGCCTCGGAACACACGCAATACACTTAGGTTGACTTGACGAGCCTAGCATGTACAGACATGGCCTCGGAACACGGAGGACCGAAAGGTCGAGCATGAGTCGTATAGAAGATACGATCAACATGGAGATGTTCACCGATCTTGACTAGTCCGTCTCACGTGATGATCGGACACGGCCTAGTTGAATTCGGATCATGTTTCACTTAGATGACTAGAGGGATGTCTATCTGAGTGGGAGTTCATCAAATAATTTGATTATATGAACTTAATTATCATGAACTTAGTCTAAAATCTTTACACTATGTATTGTAGATCAAATGGCCCACGTTGTCCTCAATTTCAACGCGTTCCTAGAGAAAACCAAGCTGAAAGATGATGGCAGCAACTATACGGACTGGGTCCGGAACCTGAGGATCATCCTCATAGCAGCCAAGAAAGATTATCTCTTAGAAGCACCGCTAGGTGAAGCACCAATCCCTGAGAACCAAGACGTTATGAACGCTTGGCAGCAGCGTGCTGATGATTACTCCCTCGTTCAGTGCGGCATGCTTTACAGCTTAGAACCGGGTCTCCAAAAGCGTTTTGAGAAACATGGAGCATATGAGATGTTCGAGGAGCTGAAACTGGTTTTTCAAGCTCATGCCCGGGTCGAGAGATATGATGTCTCCGACAAGTTCTTCAGCTGTAAAATGGAGGAGAACAGTTCTGTTAGTGAGCACATACTCAGAATGTCTGGGTTGCACAACCGGTTGTCTCAGTTGGGAGTTAATCTCCCAGATGACGCGGTCATTGACAGAATCCTCCAGTCGCTTCCACCAAGCTACAAGAGCTTTGTGATGAACTACAATATGCAGGGGATGGAAAAGACCATTCCCGAGGTATATTCAATGCTGAAATTAGCTGAGGTAGAGATCAGAAAAGAACATCAAGTGTTGATGGTGAATAAAACCACTAAGTTCAAGAAGGGCAAGGGTAAGAAGAACTTCAAGAAGGACGGCAAGGGAGTTGCCGCGCCCGGTAAGCCAGTTACCGGGAAGAAGTCAAAGAATGGACCCAAGCCCGAGACTGAGTGCTTTTATTGCAAGGGAAGTGGTCACTGGAAGCGGAACTGCCCCAAATATTTAGCGGACAAGAAGAAGGCCGGCAACACCCAAGGTATATGTGATATACAAGTAATTGATGTGTACCTTACCAGTACTCGTAGTAGCTCCTGGGTATTTGATACCGGTGCGGTTGCTCATATTTGTAACTCAAAGCAGGAACTACGGAATAAACGGAGACTGGCAAAGGACGAGGTGACGATGCGCGTCGGGAATGGTTCCAAGGTCGATGTGATCGCCGTTGGCACGCTACCTCTGCATCTACCCACGGGATTAGTTTTAAACCTCAATAATTGTTATTTAGTGCCAGCTTTGAGCATGAACATTGTATCTGGATCACGTTTAATTCGAGATGGCTACTCATTTAAATCTGGGAATAATGGTTGTTCTATTTATTTGAGAGATATGTTTTATGGTCATGCCCCGCTGGTCAATGGTTTATTTTTGATGAATCTCGAACGTGATGTTACACATGTTCATAGTGTGAATACCAAAAGATGTAAAGTTGATAACGATAGTCCCACATACTTGTGGCACTGCTGCCTTGGTCACATTGGTGTCAAGCGCATGAAGAAGCTCCATGCAGATGGACTTTTGGAGTCTCTTGATTACGAATCATTTGACACGTGCGAACCATGCCTCATGGGTAAGATGACCAAGACTCCGTTCTCCGGAACAATGGAGCGAGCAACCAACTTATTGGAAATCATACATACCGATGTGTGCGGTCCAATGAGTGTTGAGGCTCGCGGAGGATATTGTTATGTTCTCACTCTCACTGATGATTTAAGTAGATATGGGTATGTCTACCTAATGAAACACAAGTCTGAAACCTTTGAAAAGTTCAAGGAATTTCAGAGTGAAGTCGAGAATCAACGTGACAGGAAAATAAAATTCTTACGATCAGATCGTGGTGGAGAATATTTAAGTCACGAATTTGGTACACACTTAAGAAAATGTGGAATAGTTTCACAACTCACGCCGCCTGGAACACCTCAGAGAAATGGTGTGTCCGAACATCGTAATCGCACTCTATTGGATATGGTGCAATCTATGATGTCTCTTACCAATTTACCGCTCTCATTTTGGGGTTATGCTTTAGAGACTGCCGCATTGACTTTAAATAGGGCACCGTCTAAATCCGTTGAGACGACACCGTATGAATTATGGTTTGGGAAGAAACCTAAGCTGTCGTTTCTAAAAGTTTGGGGATGCGATGCTTATGTCAAGAAACTTCAACCTGAAAAGCTCGAACCCAAATCGGAAAAATGCGTCTTCATAGGATACCCTAAGGAAACTATTGGGTATACCTTCTACCTCAGATCCGAAGGCAAGATCTTCGTTGCCAAGAACGGGTCCTTTCTAGAGAAGGAGTTTCTCTCGAAAGAATTGAGTGGGAGGAAAGTGGAACTTGATGAGGTGATAGTCACCCCTTCCGAACCGGAAAGTAGCGCAGCGCGGGAAAATGTTCCAGTGGTGCCTACACCGACTGGGGAGGAAGTTAATGATGATGATCTTGAAACTTCAGATCAAGTTACTGAACATCGTAGGTCCACAAGGACACGTTCCGCACCAGAGTGGTACGGCAACCCTGTCCTGGAAATCATGTTGTTAGACAACGGTGAACCTTCGAACTATGAAGAAGCGATGGCGGGCCCGGATTCCGACAAATGGCTAGAAGCCATGAAATCCGAGATAGAATCCATGTATGAAAACAAAGTATGGACTTTGACTGACTTGCCCGATGAGCGGCGAGCCATAGAAAACAAATGGATCTTTAAGAAGAAGACGGACGCAGATGGTAATGTGACCATCTACAAAGCTCGACTTGTCGCTAAGGGTTATCGACAAGTTCAAGGGGTTGACTACGATGAGACTTTCTCACCCGTAGCGAAGCTGAAGTCCGTCCGAATCATGTTAGCAATTGCCGCATACTATGATTATGAGATATGGCAGATGGACGTCAAAACGGCATTCCTTAACGGCTTCCTTAAGGAAGAGTTGTATATGATGCAGCCGGAAGGTTTTGTCGATCCTAAGAATGCTAACAAAGTATGCAAGCTCCAACGCTCAATCTATGGGCTGGTGCAAGCATCTCGGAGTTGGAACATTCGCTTTGATGAGATGATCAAAGCGTTTGGGTTCACACAGACTTATGGAGAAGCCTGTGTTTACAAGAAAGTGAGTGGGAGCTCTGTAGCATTTCTCATATTATATGTGGATGACATACTGTTGATGGGAAATGATATAGAATTCTTGGAAAGTATAAAGGCCTATTTGAATAAGTGTTTTTCAATGAAGGACCTTGGAGAAGCTGCTTATATATTAGGCATCAAGATCTATAGAGATAGATCAAGAAGCCTCATTGGTCTTTCACAGAGTACATACCTTGACAAGATATTGAAGAAGTTCAACATGGATCAGTCCAAGAAGGGGTTCTTGCCTTTATTGCAAGGTGTGCAATTGAGCACGGCTCAATGCCCGACCACGGCAGAAGATATAGAAGAGATGAGTGTCATCCCCTATGCCTCGGCCATAGGGTCTATTATGTATGCCATGCTGTGTACCAGACCTGATGTAAACCTTGCCGTAAGTTTGGTAGGAAGGTACCAAAGTAATCCCGGCAAGGAACACTGGACAACGGTCAAGAATATCCTGAAGTACCTGAAGAGGACTAAGGATATGTTTCTCGTTTATGGAGGTGACGAAGAGCTCGTCGTAAAGGGTTACGTCGACGCTAGCTTCGACACAGATCTGGATGACTTGAAGTCACAGACCGGATACGTGTATATTTTGAATGGAGGAGCAGTAAGCTGGTGTAGTTGCAAGCAAAGCGTCGTGGCGGGATCTACATGTGAAGCGGAGTACATGGCAGCCTCGGAGGCAGCACAGGAAGCAGTCTAGATGAAGGAGTTCATTACCGACCTAGGGGTGATTCCCAATGCGTCGGGCCCGATGACTCTCTTCTGTGACAACACTGGAGCTATTGCCCTTGCGAAGGAGCCCGGGTTTCACAGGAAGACCAGGCATATCAAGCGTCGCTTCAACTCCATTCGTGAAAGTGTTCAAAATGGAGACATAGATATTTGTAAAGTACATACGGACCTGAATGTAGCAGATCCGTTGACTAAACCTCTCCCTAGGGCAAAACGTGATCAACACCAGGACGCAATGGGTGTTCGATTCATCACAATGTAACTAGATTATTGACTCTTGTGCAAGTGGGAGACTGTTGGAAATATGCCCTAAAGGCAATAATAAATGGTTATTATTATATTTCTTTGTTCATGATAATTGTCTATTATTCATTATATTGTCCGGAAATCGTAATACATGTGTGAATACATGGACCACAACGTGTCCCTAGTAAGCCTCTAGTTTACTAGCTCGTTGATCAACAAATAGTCATGGTTTCCTGACTATGGACATTGGATGTCATTGATAACGGGATCACATCATTAGGAGAATGATGTGATGGACAAGACCCAATCCTAAGCATAGCATAAAAGATCGTGTAGTTTCGTTTGCTGGAGCTTTTCCAATGTCAAGTATCTTTTCCTTAGACCATGAGATCGTGCAACTCCCGGATACCGTAGGAGTGCTTTGGGTGTGCCAAACGTCACAACGTAACTGGGTGACTATAAAGGTGCACTACGGGTATCTCCGAAAGTGTCTGTTGGGTTGGCACGGATCGAGACTGGGATTTGTCACTCCGTGTGACGGAGAGGTATCTCTGGGCCCACTCAGTAATGCATCATCATAATGAGCTCAATGTGACTAAGGCGTTAGTCACGGGATCATGCATTGCGGTACGAGTAAAGAGACTTGCCGGTAACGAGATTGAACAAGGTATTGGGATACCGACGATCGAATCTCGGGCAAGTAACATACCGTTTGACAAAGGGAATTGCATACGGATTGATTGAATCCTCGACACCGTGGTTCATCCGATGAGATCATCGTGGAACATGTGGGAGCCAACATGGGTATCCAGATCCCGCTGTTGGTTATTGACCGGAGAGGCGTCTCGGTCATGTCTGCATGTCTCCCGAACCCGTAGGGTCTACACACTTAAGGTCCGGTGACGCTAGGGTTGTAGAGATATATGTATGCGGAAACCCGAAAGTTGTTCGGAGTCCCGGATGAGATCCCGGACGTCACGAGAGGTTCCGGAATGGTCCGGAGGTGAAGAATTATATATAGGAAGTCCAGTTTCGGCCACCGGGAAAGTTTCGGGGGTTACCGGTATTGTACCGGGACCACCGGAAGGGTCCCGGGGGTCCACCGGGTGGGGCCACCTATCCCGGAGGGCCCCGTGGGCTGAAAGTGGAAGGGAACCAGCCCTTAGTGGGCTGGGGCGCCCCCCTTGGGCCTCCCCCCATGCGCCTAGGGTTGGGAACCCTAGGGGGGGAGTTCCCCCTTGCCTTGGGGGGCAAGGCAACCCCTTTCCCCCCTTGTGGCCGCCGCCCCCCCTTTGGATCTGATCTCCAGGGCCGGCGCCCCCCAGGGGGCCTATATAAAGGGGGGGGGATGGCAGCACACAACAGCCTTGGGCGCCTCCCTCCTCCCCTGCAACACCTCTCTCTCTCTCTCGCAGAAGCTTAGCGAAGCCCTGCCTAGACCCGCTACATCCACCACCACGCCGTCGTGCTGCTGGATCTCCATCAACCTCTCCTTCCCCCTTGCTGGATCAAGAAGGAGGAGACATCACTGCACCGTACGTGTGTTGAACGCGGAGGTGCCGTCCGTTCGGCACTCGGTCATCGGTGATTTGGATCACGGCGAGTACGACTCCGTCATCCACGTTCATTGGAACGCTTCCGCTCGCGATCTACAAGGTTATGTAGATGCACTCCCTTCCCTTCGTTGCTAGTATACTCCATAGATGCATCTTGGTGAACGTAGGAAAATTTTAAAATTATGCTACGATTCCCAACACTACTTAATTAATTACCGTGGGTCGATACCAATACAGATTTTCTCTGAACGGGCTGGAACGTCTTTGATGAACTTTTGCCAAGCCCTGCCGGCCCGCCGGCAAAGAAAATGAATAAAGGAGTTATTAATTAGTTGATATCAGGACATATATATATAATGATTGAAATTTCCTGTTGACTATCCCCTTCACGATTAAGTACTCTTTAGGTTTTTTAAGCAGTGAGTACTTCAACTTTTCCTTCTTCAACTTGAATGTCTAACAAGATCCAGTGGTACCTGCATGCGCACGATTACATGTATAAATTAAGCGGGCATGTGCATAACACTCATCAACTAACCCTAAACCCTATACACTTATTAACATCTAGCTAGTAACAAAAACAGAATTTGTAGTACAAGACAGTGTGACTCACTGGAAGTTGTAAGGAAGTAGTATATCTGCATTGGTATTGAGGCGCTTCAAGAACTCTAGCATGTTATTCTCTACTTCTTGTTTATAATATTCATATGACCATGTCTCTTTATTAATGGTATTTGGGTGAATGAACCCAATGCCATAGCGTCCAGCTTTTCTCATTTCGGACATCTTCATCCTGCATAATATCACAGAAAAGAATATAGTGAGGATAATTACAGGTAATGATCAATGAGAGCACTACAGCTAGCTTGAGACTTAAATTAGAGAAAGAAATCACTTACGGACAATAGCAACTGATGATAGATTTGCCGAGTGCGTCATAATTGAATAACTGAAACAGTTCTGTATACTCAATAGACAGAGCTAGCTTATGGAAGTAATTCTCTTCCTTGACTTTCACCATCAGGGACTCTCGATTGTGGGTCTTGCAAATTTCCATGTACCATTGATGCAATTCATACATTCTCGTTGGGAGGTTCTTGACCTCCTCAGGCTTGACCAAAGGCTCGCCACGGACATATTTCCGTTTTATGTCCTCCTCTCTAAGCGGAGACATGGGTTCGATCTCGAGGAGTTGTCCAATAGTGATACCGAGAATTTTAGCCAGCCTTCTATGCTCGTCGGCTATTACCAGCTGACCGGCGCCGGTACTCTCATGTGTTGGTACAACAAGCGGGGGGATCGATTGCGCCGCCTGTTCTCCTAGCTGGGGAACGGTTTTCCCGCATTTTTTGCTAGCTGCTTGGCTCGAGCTCGAGCTTGACTCCTTCTATAGTCGTGTTCGATGTGCCTTCCTGATTTGACGCTCATAGTCTGAGTCAACAGGCTTGGGAGTTGGTGCTCTAGCCATACGAATAAAGTGGTCAATCTTTTCCTCAGGCACTTTCTCCCTTGGCGGCGGTGCCGGTTTCGGTCCAAAATGGGCGTCCACTTGGGCCTTCACTATGGCTGCGTTTTGCTCCTCGGTCATGTTGTAAGGCCTCTGAGGAAGAGAGTGAGGCTTGGACCATATTTATATTACTTGCCTCCGCCTGTACCTCCTGTACTACCTCGACTCGTACCGCTACGCACCATAGCTGCGGCGGCTCTCTTCCGCGATTGCTGAGGCGGCGGAGACGGCTGATGTGGCTGAGTTGGAGCAGGAGGAGTGGCCTGACGCTATGCCGGACTTGAAGCAGCAGGAGTGGCCTGACGCGGTGTCGGACTTGAAGCATGAGAAGTGGTCTGACGCTGTGCCGAACTTGAAGCAGGAGGAGTGGCCTGACGCTGTGCCGGACTTGGGGGAGCAGGAGTGTCCTGACGCGTTGGTGGACTTGGAGGAGCGGGAGTCTGCTGACGCGGTGGTGGACTTAGAGGAGGAGTCGGCCGACGTGGTGTCGGTGGCCTTCGAAAGATGATGCAATCCTTTCTCCATAGGATGATACGATGTTTGGCCTCTCCTAGTGTGTGCTCCTCGTCACCTCCAGGAATGTCAAGCTCTAGCCCCGAATATTGGTCCACCGCCACATCAGCCACGACACAAGCATAGCCGGCTGGAATCGGGTTGCAATGGAAGGTTGCATCGGGGGGATTTGTATAAGCAATGGCATCCGCCACCTTCATGGATATGCTCTTCATTTTGAAGTGTAGCTCACAGTTAGTGTTCTCCATGATGTCATCCACAGGGTATCTATCCAGCAGTGCGTCGCCTGGGGCGGAACCAATGCTGCTTCTCGGCATGGATGGGACGATGCTATCCAATGCTGGATCATCCGCTAGCTGCTGCCGCTGATGAGACCCCCTTTCCTGACTAAGTGAGTCAATCTGCTGCTGCTGCCGCTGGAATTTGAGTGCCAAGTCCGCGTGCGCTGATTCTAGGCCTTGAAGGCGTTCTGCTTCCTGCTTCCTCTGCTCCTCCTCCAGCTTCTTCCTTCTCGCACAGCTTCTGTAGTCGGCGTTCCATTCCGAAAATCCCTCATACCACGGAACAACGCCCTTGCCTCGTGTTCTTCCTGGGTGTTCAGGATTTCCCAGGGCGCGCGTAAGCTCGTCGTTCCCTCTGTTGGGCGTGAACACCCCCTTTCGAGCATCTTCTATTGCTTCAAGTAACTTATCTTCGGCTCCTTTAAGACATGCCTTCTTCGAAACCTGACTTGTCTTTGGATCCAACGCCACCCCATGCGCATAGAACCAAGTTTTGCACCTGGGAGGCCAGCTCAATGTAACTGGAGTGACCTCTGCAGCCAACATCTCTTGCACAGACTTTTCCCACTTAGGCATTGCCACCGCGTAGCCACCTGGCCCATGCCTACGGAACTGTTTCTTTTTTGCGGCATTGGCCTTGTTTTTTCTCGACCGTTCCTTAGATAATTCCGATTCCTTGAATTTCACGAAAGCGGGCCAGTGTTCTCTTTGCTTCTCCAGTGTTCCCTTGAATTCTGGAGTCTTCCTTCCTCCTGCAACGTAGTTGGCCCATACAGTTTTCTTGTGGGTGTTGAATGCAATTGCCATCTTCCTAAGAGCAGCGTCTTTGCTTTCTGCACATCTGCATCAGTGAAATGATCTGGTAGGGTGAAATGTTCCATGAGAGATTCCCAAAGCGTTTTTTTGCTTTGTCGTCGACCCAAGTAAGATCTGGACATTTCTTTGTTGGCTCTTTCCATTCTGGAATGGAGATCGGGAGTTGGTCCCTCACAAGAACTCCGCACTGACGAATGAACTTGTTCGCAATGTTCTTAGGCACGCTTGGTTCACCATTAGTTTTGATGGCATCGATGTTGTACTTTACGCCCTCCTTCAACTTTTTGCCCGGGCCTTGCACTGTCCTGCTACCTGTAGAAGCAGATTTGCTCAATCCGGAGGGCTGAAAGAAGTAAGATCGATTCGTTAATATATCTTCAAATCATTAAAAACATGTGATGATCACCAGATGCCTGCTTATATAAATATACCTCGCCGGTCTCTGTTATTTCAAGATCAACAGTGTTGGAGTCATCATAATCATAATCATAGTTCATGACTTCATCAATTCGGTCGTCGCGATCGAATATCATATCATCACCCTCCCCGGTATTGTTCAGATATTGGGAGCCGTCATCTTCTTCATTCTGATCATCTGGCCCGCGAGGGGTGCATATGATCTCGAACAGGGCCTCTTCTCCCTCTCTGCCGGTATTGTCCGCCATAGCTTTTATTTAACTAATCCAGAAGAAATATAAAACAATTTAGTATTCAAATTACAATGCATGGATGCAATCAATAAGGAAAAACTGAATCATAGTACATAATATGCATCGTCTCAGATAATATATAATCTCGAATACATCGTCTCGAATAATATATAATCTCGAATACATCGTCTCTAATAATATATATAATCTTGAATACATCATCTCGAATATTATATATCGAATACATCACTAGCTAGCTAGCTAATAAAGATCGAATACTACAGAAGAATCTAGGCCACTCGCGGTTCCTGAGGTGCGGGCGGTGGACACCCAAAGAGAAGGAACCATCACAGGATCATAGCTCCGGTCATCTCCCCAAAGAACCTGCCAAGTATTGGAGAACCTGACGTCCATAGCAGCCATGTAGCGACAGACGTGCTCGTCCTCCTCCCTGACACGACGACGCACCACCTCCGGCAGGGCCGGCTCCCTCTGCATCGAATGTGGCTCACGTGAACGCCACCAAAGGAGATCAGGGTGGACGACGGGACCCGGGGCCGGGTTCCTCACCAAGCGGCGTGCCCCTGAAGGTAGCACCTCCCAGTGCCAGCCCGGCGGAGCCCAGTCCCGGACATGGGTCCTCTGAAGCAGGACGTCGTCGTGAACGGGTCGATGGCGAGGATGCGGGCCAGGCATCATCGAAAACAAATACTATATGCAAATGTAACATTTTTTAAATTATTGAATTGTGATTTCTTATATACAAATTTATAAAATGCTATCATTGCATATGTCAAAATTCTACATGCAATTTCATACTAATTAAGCATCTAACACTAAAAACAGAAAAACAACTTCTATACATCCATTAAAAAACAGAAAAACAACATTATATAAAAAAATCCATACTAATTAAACACTAATTATTTCCATCTAACATGCATTCATACATATATACTAGTGAAAATAATAATAATATAAAACATCTAAACTAATTAGACATACAAAAATACGTATATACTAATTAACTTAAGGAAATGTGTGTGTGTGTGTCCATCATGCTTGTGTGTGTATGGGCTCGGGGAGGGGCGGCGCCCATGGTGGCCGCTGGGGGCAAGGGAGAGGGGATAGAGGGGGAGAGCTCACAACGGGCGACGGCGATGGTGAGGCGACGGCAGGGGCGGCGATGGGGGGCGGCGACGTGCCGGGGCGTGACGGGGGCGGCGACGCAGGGACGGGCCAGGGGCGGCGACGAAGACGAGGGCGGCGACGGGGACGGGGGCAGCGACGGCAACGGCGCGCGACGGGGGCGACGATGGGGACGGTGCGGGACGGGGACGTCGCGGGACGGGGGCGGCGACGGCGTCGATCGATCGGGGCAGGCGGTGCTTCGATGGGGAAACAGAGGAAGAAACAAAGGGAGAATGAATTTTTTTTCAAGTGTTGTTTATATAGAAGGGACCTTTAGTCCCGGTAGGAGCCACCAACAGGTACTAAAGGCCTATTTTTGGCCAGGCCAAGCGGCGGGAACGACACCCCTTTAGTACCGGGCCGTGGCTACAACCGGTACTAAAGACCCCCCTTTAGTACCGGTTGGCGCCACGACCCGGTACTAAAGGGGGTGCGCTGCCAGGCGAGGGGCGCAGATGTTTAGTCCCACCTCGCTAGCCGAGGGGCGCTCGCACCTGCTTATAAGCCCCGCCGCCGCTGCTGTCTCGAGCTCCTCTCTAGAGCAGGCCTTCTGGGCCTACCTCTACTGTGATGCCCTGTTGGGCCTACTGGGCTAGCGGGCCTGCATCCTGACCCAACTAGAATTTGGGTTCTAGTCTTATGCAGGCCGATGTGGCCCAGTAGGTGGGCTTTTTTCATTTAGTTTTTTTCTTTTTTCTTTTCTACTTTATTTATTTTGTTTTATTTATTTATTAGTTGTTTTTTGCTGTATTTAGAGTTTATTTGTGAATATTTTTGCTTTAGGTACAAAAAATTACAAACTTTCTGTTAGTGACGGTAGTTTTCAAATTTGAATAGTTTAAATTTTGAATTATTTGAAATTTGTGTGAATCACTAGTTTGTGAATAACTTAACTATTGATTCTTTTTTCTTATGTTTAATATTAGTGTGTTTTATCATTATATTCAATTTGGTAATACTTAGGTTATTTAAAAAATGAATGCCTTTGTAACAGATGAGTTTTCGTCTGAAACCCTGGTACTTCGAAAGAGATTGTCCATTTTGTACATGAAGCTACTTTTTTGCACATGCTATGTGGATGAAATTATGATACCATGCCAACTTTCAACCTTTTCGGAGTTCATTTGAAGTGTTTTTCAGTTTCTGGGTCATTTAGCTGAAAAAATCAGTAAATGCATGAAAGACTTTGTTCGCGTTTCAAATGCCAAAACACATAACTACCCTAACTATTATAGAGATTCCCTCCTGGGTGTGAAACACAGAAGAAAGTGATGATTGTGAAGTCGATCACATCCCAGATCTTTGGGTGTGTAACTTTTTCTTCGCGTGTGTCCCTTTGCGCCGTAACCACGGAAAATCTTCATCATTTAACTGGATGCTCGGGTCAATATTCACTGTGAATGGAGCAATTTCATCAGACTTTTCATAACCTTCTGACATGTCTGTCTTGTCATCCACTCCCAAGATGTTTCTCTTCCCAGAAAGAACTATGTGGCGCTTTGGCTCATCGTATGATGCATTCGCTTCCTTATCTTTTCTTTTTCTCGGCTTGGTAGACATGTCCTTCACATACAAAACCTGTGCCACATCATTGGCTACGAAGAATGGTTTGTCTGCATACGCAAGATTGTTGAGATCCACTGTTGTCATTCCATACTGCGGGTCTTCCGTTACCCCGCCTCGTGTCATATTGACCCATTTGCACCGAAACAAAGGGACCTTCAAACCACGTCCATAGACAAGTTCCCATATGTCCTCTATGTAACCATAATATGTTTCCTTTCCCGTCTTGGTTGCTGCATCAAAGCGGACACCACTGTTTTGGTTGGTGCTCTTCTTATCTTGGGCGATCGTGTAAAATGTATTCCCATTTATCTCGTACCCTTTGAAAGTCATTATATTCGAAGATGGTAACTGGGACAACAAGTACAGGTCATCTTCAATAGCGGCGTCATGCATGGCACGTGTCTGCAACCAGCCGGCGAAAGTCCCCGTTTGTTCACGTGTAATCCAGTCATCAGACCGCTCCGGGTGTTTGGAGCGTAGAAAATTCTTGTGTTCGTCAATATACGGAGCCACCAACGCGGAATTCTGTAGAACCGTGTAGTGTGCTTGAGTGAGAGAATGTCCATCCATACATATTATTTGATCCCCTCCTAGCATACCTTTTCCATCCAGTCTGCCCTTATGCCACGATTTAGGAACAAAAATCGGCTTAAGGTCAGGAATAAAGTCAATACAAAACTCAATGACCTCCTCATTTTCATGGCCCTTGGAGATGCTTCCTTCTGGCCTAGCACGGTTATGAACAGATTTCTTTAAGACTCCCATGAACCTCTCAAAGGGGAACATATTGTGTAGAACTACAGGACCCAAAACGTTAATCTCTTCGCATAGGTGAACTAGGACGTGCATCATGATGTTGAAGAAGGATGGTGGGAACACCAACTCGAAACTGACAAGACATTGCACCAAATCATTCTCTAACCTTGGTATGATTTCTGGATCGATTACTTTCTGAGAGATTGCATTGAGGAATGCACATAGCTTCACAATGGCTAATCGAATGTTTTCCGGTAGAAGCCCCCTCAATGCAACCGGAAGCAGTTGCGTCATAATCATGTGGCAGTCATGTGACTTTAGGTTCTGGAACTTTTTCTCTCCCATATTTATTATTCCCTTTATATTCGACGTGAAGCCAGACGGTACCTTAATACTAAGCAGGCATTCAAAGAAGATTTCCTTCTCTTCTTTGGTAAGAGCGTAGCTGGCATGACCCTGATGTATGCTGTCTTTTCCGTGCATACGTTGCTGGTCCTCCCGTGCCTCTGGTGTATCTTTTGTCTTCCCATACACGCCCAAGAAGCCAAGTAGGGTGACGCAAAGATTCTTCGTCACGTGCATCAAGTCGATTGCGGAGCGGACCTCTAGGTCTTTCCAATAGGGTAGGTCCCAAATATAGATTTCTTCTTCCACATGGGTGCGCATCCGTCAGCGTCATTTGGAACAGGTTGTCCACCAGGACCCTTTCCAAAGACTACCTTCAAATCCTTGACCATATCATGTACATCAGCACCAGTACGGTGGCGAGGCTTCGTCCGGTGATCCGCCTCACCTTTGAAATGCTTGCCTTTCTTTCTTACGGGATGCCTGCTCGGAAGAAATCGACGATGTCCCAGGTACACATTCTTCCTACAATTATCCAAATATATATTGTCAGTATCATCCAAACAATGCGTGCATGCGCGGTATCCCTTGTTTGTCTATCCTGAAAGGTTACTGAGAGCAGGCCAATCATTGATGGTCATGAACAGCAACGCCTTTAGGTCAAATTCTTCCTGTCCGTGCTCATCCCACGCACGTACACCTGTTCGATTCCACAACTGTAAGAGTTCTTCAACTAATGGCCTTAGGTACACATAAATGTCGTTGCCGGGTTGCTTAGGGCCTTGGATGAGCACTGGCATCATAATGAACTTCCGCTTCATGCACAACCAAGGAGGAAGGTTATACATACATAGAGTCACAGGCCATGTGCTATGGTTGCTGCTCTGCTCCCCAAAAGGATTAATGCCATCTCTGCTTAGACCAAACCATACGTTCCTTCACTACAAGAAATATGTCAACTTGCGACCATCACTATTGGTCATTGAAGGGTCATTGTTTTTTCATTTGCGACCTTTTTGTGACAAAAAACAGAAGGTCAAAAGCTGGCGGTCGTAAACTGAAATTAACGACCTTCTCTGTGAGAAGGTCGTGGAATTCCATGACCAAAACAAAAGGTCATTGATTCTATGACCTTCTGTTTTGGTCGCTAGCTCTCTGCCCAGGCCACGTCGGATCCGATGTGGCAATCTGACGTGGCAAAATTGCGACCAATTGAAAAGGTCGTTGATAAGATTCAGCCCGGTCCGATTAGGTGTCTATATGGGCCGAGCCCAACAATTCAACCCATTTATATATTTATTTTCCTGTCAATTTACGCTAGCTACATGGGCCTAGCCCAGCAATTCGGCCTTTTTATTTCTGTGTGCGGCCTTTTACAGCGTATGATCTTTTATTTTTCGCCATTTTATATTGGTCCCAAATATCATAATATCATACACTGGTCCCACACGTCAGAAATTTCAAATGTGCTCAAATTATTTTGATAAGTGGGTCGCATGAGTGATGTTTCCATTGCACACATTTTCAAATCACGTACATAATTACTATTTCATATGAAATAGAAATTGTAATTCTGAAACATACAACATTTCATTCAGAAACAAAGAGAAGATACATGAAATTCTAGAGTTCTCAATGCCCAGATAACCAGCTATTGTTACATAACTTGCTATATATAAGAATGTCTTGGAGCTTCTTTGAACATCTTTCGTCTTGAATTTACGCAAAATATCTGCCAACAAGAAAACAGAACAACAAGGATAGGGTGAATAACAACAGCAACAACAACAGGTGATGGGGTGCTATTTAGTAGTAAGATCATGTCTGGAAAGAAACATGCATGAATTAAGAAGAGCTAGAGCAAGTCTACATGAAAAATTAAGAAGTGCTATTTAGTATGGATGCCCTCAAGTTTTCGTGCACGTCATGCCAAGTCAGCCAACACGTAGCATGCATATGGGCCATTAAAAAGATCAAATGAGGAAGGGCTGAAGCCAAATAGTGGTTCCTCCATGCAATGATCATAGTTAGATAGCATCGACCTACTACAGTTCATGTTACAACAACACTAGTTCATGTGAGAAACACACAGGGTCCAAAGTACAAACCAAAAACAATCTGACTTGGGTAAACCAGGACATGATGAAACAAAATTATTCATTTTGGATTAAAAGAGGAATATGGTGTCCACCTTATAGTACAACATCATCATCAGGATTAAAACAACACATTTATAGTCAGAGTGCTGGATGAGAAAAATATCAATTGAAACCAACTAGAGCAGGTGAGCCAGGAATAAGTAGCAGCAGGAAAATAATGGTACATTCACAACTTCAGTTCAGGTAAATATCACCACATGTATCAGTATACATGCAGCAATAGTATCATCAAGCACAGCAAAACAGCAGCTTGACCCAAACTATACAGCCAGCCTCCTATACACCCAACCTACAGCAGTTGTGGCTACACCCAAACTACAGCAGCAGTTCTACCAGTAGCAACAGATCGAGTCAATTGTCTCACCTACAGCAGCTCACCAGGAGTGAAGTTGAGGAGGGCCGGGGCAAGAGCAGCTGGATGCAGGTCACGGGCGTGGTCGGGGAAGGACGCGGGCAGAAGGACGCAGGTCGTCCAAGGATTCCGTTGATGATGTCGCCGTCTTGGTTGCCGGAGAGCTGTGGCCGTGGCTGTGTCCACTGTAGGGTAACGCAGCAGAAAACAAAAAATTTCGACCTACGCACCAGCCCAGGACCACTATGGAGACTGCATACATGGTTTGATCTTTTTCGTTACCGACTCGTAGCACAGCGGGAAGTAGAGTCGATGACGATCGGCGGTGCAGATCCCCGCAGCTAGGATTTACAACCTCCCAACTGCGAGGATGTATACCCTCATTTGCCCCTCGGACAGCCCTCCGGGAGGTGGTCGGACAGTCCCCCGGACGGTGTCGCGAACAGCCCTTCGGGAGGACCTTCGAAAGTCGGACAGCCCTTCGGGAGGACCTTTGAAACTCCGACGGTCACACGGACAGCCCTTCGGGAGGCACTCTCGAACTAAGACCGAAACTACGATCTCTCCACAAAGTTGCACACATACGGTGTCATCTATCCGGCAGGGCTTCGCCGTCCAGAACTAGTTCCTGCCGAAACCCAGACAGCCTTTCGGCTCTACGAAACTATTTCGCTGGGAGGGAGAGAGAAGCCAGATCATTGCAATGGCACTTGTATGTGAGAAAGAGTGTGTCTTTAGGCATCCCCCTCCACCCCTATTTATAGGCCAAGCCCAAGGGTGGTTTCTCCAAGAAGCCAAGGGGATAATACCAAAAGGCCCTCAAGGTGGCTTCTCCAAGAAGCCAAGCAAAAAGCACTTTCACTATTCATGACGACATTTTTTAGCGTCCATTCAAACTAAAATATTTATGTGGGCTCAGTTTCCAGTACCCACTAAAATAATTTTCAACGCGTTCCGAAACAATTTCGGTTTAGTGATTTTCATCTGCGAAAAGCAAACAAGAATGCGTTTTCACTATTCATGAAGACAATTTTTCGCGTCCATTAAATCCAAAAATATTTCTGTGGGTCTTAGAATAATTCCAGTACCCACTAAAATGATTTTGGATTCATTCTGAAACAATTTCAGATTAGTGAATTTCATCTGCGAAAAACAACCAAAGCGGTACTGGCAGCTCCGAAACATTTTCGGTTTTTATCCCGAAAAATTCCTAGAAGTTTCCAGAATAATTCTGGCACCCTCCAAGAATTATCAGGTGTGTCCCGAAACCAATTTGACTTACTGGTATATCCCGAAACAACTTTTTGGTTTTACGAAACTATTTCACTATTCTCTCTCCGGAACTCTTCCATTGTCTCCGAAACTTTTTCGGCAAATTTCTCTCAGACTCCCTGTGTAGTATTCAGCAGATAGATGACCCTTAAGCGTGTGACCCTATAGGTTCGGTAAAGCATAGACATGACCGGAACACTTTCCGATCAATGATCAACATCGGAGCCGTGGACATCCATATTGACCCCTATACCCACACGAATGAATATTCGAGTGAACCTCCAGTTGCAGTGAGCTATTCATGTTGCTTCACGATATGTCACAAACACCCGAGGTGAGATTTATTGCATCCCGTGGACGAACAATTTGACCAATATGCAAGTTACCTCATTACCGGTTTTGTTCTCTTTTCTCGTTTCCGTGTTCCAGCATCCCTGTGATCAAATCACACTGTGTCTGGCCAGACGATGATGGATACCGTAACACCGAGAGGGCCCGAGAATATCTCTCCATCGTCGGAGGAGCAAATCCCAATCTTGAGCTATCAAGTTACTTGACACACTTTTCCATGAACCCGTAAGCCGCCGTAATAGCCACCCATTTACGGATGACGTTTAACAAACCCCAAAGTTCATGAAGCAAGTATGAAGAAACTCGATACTCTCATGGTCTAAGGAATTATGCAAACATTAACCATCTCTGTGTTATCAACCATAAACTTGTGACGAATGAATCTCATAGCATAACATCAATCCGGGTCGATTCAACACAAATGTTCTCTTAACATTGTGCCCTCAAAGTTGCTGGCATAGACATGCCCATGATCAGGAAAACAGAACCATCATGCAACACTTGAGCTAGTCTTAGAGGCCAGACTAGGAATACTTCTTACCATTTATTATTCCACATGTGCATATGAGTCTTCCTCCGAGCCTCGTGTTATTGGAGACTCAAGAACCATAGCAGTTATAGCATGGAACATAAACATAATTATGAACATGGAGATAAATAATATCATTTATTATTGCCTCTAGGGCATATCTCCTACATCCACATGCCTGTATCCAGCCTGAAGCCATCATGCGTACATTCATTTTATTCAGCATAATCCTACTGTCATTTCCGAGCGAACTAGCCAGTTAGTGTAAATATGTATCTGAATAACAAAGCGAGGGCATGGCCATATATACCTCAGTGATGGCCTCGGCCTAACCAAGTCTTATCATGAATTTACAGTATATTCCAAAGTTTTTACAAGTGACAAATAGTGCCAAATGGGAAAATTGAATTATTTGTATCAAGGATAGTACTATGAACTAATTTCTCTGTAAGGGGTTAGTGTGAATATGTCAACTGTTTCCATTCAAACTAGATTCAGATTGCCTTCTAGCATCTTTACAGCAGGCATAATGCACATACCAACTGTTTCCATTCAACTCCTTCTACTTATGTCTAATACTACAAGAGTACAGACAGCTCCCAATTTCTAACTGAAGATTAGTAGCAGTTCAGTTTCAGTGAACTGTTCAGACAGTTTCATTACACTGTCTTCCAACACAAGCTGGTCATGTCAGTGCAGCAAAGAGTATCGACCAGTAGGAACTAGGAAGCTGGCAATGGCGTGTCTCACCTGGTGTCCCGGCCATGACGACAATGATGTCGAGGGTCTGCCTGCTGTGGGGCAGGTCACGACCAGTGGTGTAATCGCGCGGGTTTTGTGTCAACTTAAGCCTGAGGCACAGGCCAGTCACTGTAGCCATACTGCAGTGCTGCACAGTTAGGGTGAATGTTATCCTGCAAAGCAATTGTAAGGTGTGAACAGTGATCCCCAAAAGTTCAAGCTGGATGATAGTTCTTGACTTCTTGCGTGAAACAAAACACATTTCGTGCGAGCAGACTGTGTACAGTGCAATGAGAATAATATAGGATGCTTCGCTTGCAATAAGTAAATGCATCATGAAGGTCGCAGTGAATTAGAGATTGGGACTACAATTTCATCCCTAGCAAATATTTGTTTCCTGATTATTATTCATTTCCAAATGCAGGAAACCATCCCGGTGACCCAGCTTGTCCGAGAGACTACTGCTGTTATGCAGGAGTTCACACAATCTGGGTATGCTACTATACTTGGCACTTTCTATTTATTATACTACTAATGAGGTTACAGAATTGTTTAAATCAGTCACTTGTTATTCCTAAATTACTATTAGAACAATAAGTTGCTTGACAGTTTTACCGAAAGATTCACAATGCCATTTGATGTAACTTGTTTCTGTTAACAAGAATTCAAATATGAAATATAACTTCAATGTCCGTTGATTTTGTCACTTAATTATGGAACACAACTATCATTTAGGTAATTGCAGAGAATAAGTGAATCAAGAATCAAGAAAACAATAATATACGAGTGTTACAGCAACATTAATATACGAGTGTTATAATGCTCACACAATCAAGAATCAACAATCATCTAACTTGTTTCTGTTAACTCTGTAGCAACATTAATATACAAGTGTCACAGCAACATCCTCCATCCAACTTGCAGTGAATCAAGAAAACAATCAGTCGTGGACACATCCGATTCACTGCAGATGGACGAATCCGAGCTCCCTACAGCGAACTCACAAGCCAAATTAGCAACTCCACTAAGCAAAAGCCGGGACTGAAGACTGCTTTAGTGGTTGTCTGTACCCGGTGCATGCAAGATGCTCCCTAAATGAAAGATGAACGGTTCCTCGTGTTGTACTAGACCTGCAGCGCGCCTTGCCACGTGGAGCCCGGTCCTAACAATTCTGCCTAAGGATGTGTATCGAATAGGCAAGCTTAGCATGTTTTGTTGACAATGTATCACCGAAAAGGCTTGTACTGCTAGAGTGATTACCAGCAGCAGCAGCGAGGAACAGAAGCAGAGTAGCAAAGCAATGCTTGTGCAGAACTCGACATGCATGCAGAGTGACACAAACTCATCATCACACAATATGAATACCATAAATTCCAAACTACTCGGACACTAGTGACACAAGTTTCCGAGTAATTCAATGCATGTATCAAACCCTACGCAGACCGATGAAAACTCGTGGGACAAATGAGTAAGTAGCATGCAAAATCAGCCAGCAGCTGTAACCACCAGACAGCTGCTGTAACAGGAGAATTAAGATGTTGTAACCACCAGTGGCAGTATATCTCCAAGCCCAAACCCTGTGCTAATCTCAGATTCACGGAACGCACAGCACAAACCTAACCTAAATCTGTCCAACCATAGAACCAGAGGCTCCTAATCCTAGAACCACGGAAGCACCGGCCAACACACACTGAAGCTACCAAATCTCACTGATCGCACGATACCACAGAGGAAGGAAGGGGGATCGGGCGCGTTACCATACCTTGAGGATGCCGATCTTGATGGATCCGTAGACAACGCCGACGCCGACGGCGGAGACCCTGGCCACCTGCAGAGCAACATCCATCCCAAGGTGAATGGCGTGGCTGCGTCGGCGGCTGGATCCGGGCGATGAGGGTTCGGCGCTCCGACGGCAGGGCCGAGAACTTCGGGCTTCTCTTCTCTCTACGTCGGCCAGTCAAGGTGGAGGAGGAACAACGCCGGCGACGCGGTGGCCCAAACTCTGCCTGCCTGCATTGTTGAGGAAGAAGAGCAGAGAGGAAGTCAAATCATGACCTTGACTTGGCGTGCGTGCGGGAGGGACGGACCTTGAAGAGCAGCCCCATGGCGGGCGTCGAGGGTGCGTGCCTGTCTCATCTCCTCCTTACGAGCCTGGTGCTGGATCTGGCCGCTGCTGGATCTCGCCATGGCTATGTGGTGCGGCTACGTTTATGGCGCGAACGAGGAGGGTCCGACCATGGCTGTGGGAGAGGAGGGGAGGGGAGTGGTCGCCGGTGGCCGGGGTTGGCGGAGAGGATGGAGGTCGGCGGCGGCGGGTTGGGTGTGTGGGCTGGGAATCGAGAGAGAAGGAGGAGGAGCGGCGCTCTCCTATCCTCTGGTGGGTTTCTAGCCACTTGAGGGCGGGGAGGCGTGGGGACTCGGGCTCGTCGCCGTCGACGCAGTGGTGGAGGCTGGCCATGGTGCGGGCGCGGCGGCGGCTAGGGTTTTGGCCAAAGGGGGCGGCGGCTAAGGGTGCGGGAGAGAAGGTGGAGAAGGTGGGGAAGTGGGGGCGTGGGGAGGTGGGGTTGTGTTAGGGCTAGGTGGGTGAGAGGGTGAGGGGGCGAGGGCTACCGTTGGATCCAGGAGCATCCAACGGTGCTTGATGCATGATCCGCGTGAGATGGCTATGGCCCAATCAGAACGCAGTACGCGTGTATGACGTTATGACCATCTAGTATTGGACGTTATGACCATTCAAAATTGGTCGTGGTCAAATAAAAATACAGTGTAAAATCATGTCAGCATTTTATTTTTTATTTTTTGAGTGTCCAAAATGATTTTTTTGTAAAGAAGCTACCAAATATGTGCACAAGGGTGAATCTTGGGATGGCAAACAATGTTGCCTAAGGAAGTTTTCATTTTCTTTGGACGAAAAATTCGTTTTCTATTTTTCGAGTGCCCAAAATGAGTTTTTTTTGTGAAGGACCTACCATATATTTGTTGCAATATTGGACCAAATCATTTTTATAAAATACTAGGACATATATAATTCACAATTGACCAAATGGTTGGGTGTCAAAAGTTTCGATCCACCTCTCGTGAAAAAGACAAATTTCCGCCGATTCAGTAGGAAGCGGGTAAAATTTGAACTGCAGCTGCCTCATAGTTCGCTCTTTATTTTTTCCAAAAATCATTTATAGGTACATCAGTATCTTTTTAATCAGAGAAACACAAAAAGTTTTCCAAGATTCAACCACTAGCTAGGAACGGTCATGCCCGCCGTTTTGACCGCATTTTGAAACAGGCATAAAAAATTCAAAAAAAATCAAAAAATTGCAAGAGCTTCACATTGTGTCATTATATGTGACCAAGATACCAGGAAAAATAATAAACTTGTAATACGGTAATTATTTTTAAAAAGTGTTCTCAGAAACGAGCTATCATGCGTGAAGATGCATGGCTTTCAAGCCAAATGATCAATCTTATGGCCACATTCATGGCATAGTTTGTTCAAATGATCTCATATTGTGCACAAGGGTGCATCTTGGGATGGCAAACAATTTTGCCTAAGGAAGTTTTCATTTTCTTTGGACGAAAAATTCATTTTCTATTTTTCAAGTGCCCAAAATGAGTTTTTTTGTGAAGGACCTACCATATATTTGTTTCAATATTGGACCAAATCATTTTTTAAAATACTAGGACATATATAATTCACAATTGACCAAATGGTTGGGTGTCAAAAGTTTTGATCCACCTCTCGTGAAAAAGACAAATTTTGGTCGATTAAGTAGGAAGCGGGTAAAATTTGAACTGCAGCTGCCTCCTAGTTTGCTCTTTATTTTTCCCAAAAATCATTTCTAGGTACATAAGTATCTATTTAATCAGAGAAACACAAAAAGTTTTCCAAGATTCAACCACTAGCTAGGAACGGTCATGCCCGCCGTTTTGACTGCATATTGAAACGGGCATAAAAAATTCAAAAAAAAACCTAAAAATTGGAAAACCTTCGCATTGTGTCATTATATGTGACCAAGTTACCAGGAAAAATAATAAACTTGTAATACGGTAATTATTTTTAAAAAGTGTTCTCAGAAACGAGCTATCATGTGTGAAGATGCATGGCTTTCAAGCCAAATGATCAATCTTATGGCCACATTCATGGCATAGTTTGTTCAAATGATCTCATATTGTGCACAAGGGTGCATCCAGTACAGGAAACAGCTACTTTGCCGTCTGCCATGGCGGACGGCAAAGGCTCGAAAGGCGGACGGCAAAAGGCTCCGGCAAAGAAGGCTACGGTAAACAGCTGCTTTGCCGTCTGCTTCCTGGCGGCGGATGGCAAAGGCTCTTTGCCGTCCGCGGCAGACGGCAAAGAGGGCGGACGGCAACATTTGCGCTGTCAGTCCGTTAATTGGCTAACGGCAGACCTTTGCCGTCCGCCGCAGACGGTAAAGAGCCTTTGGTCTTTGCCGTCCGCCTTATGATGTCATCTACACGTCACTAGATGGCAGGTTCTTTGCCGTCTGCCACTGATGGCAAAGTGCAGGTTCTTTGCCGTCTGCCACGGACGGCAAAGTCTTTGCCGTCTGCCACTGTAGGCAAACTGACCAAATGGGTCAGCTCCCAGGAAGCACAGTTGGCTGCCACGTGGCTCCCCGCTGTTCTCCTGATACACGTCTCTGCAATAAACAGAGAGGATGTGTACCCGGAGAACAACAGGGGAGGCACTGACGAAATTTATGCGTCGGATCCGGAGCAAAGCATATGGGAAAACGAACCCAATCTAAACATACTCGGGCTGTCCATGGATAGCGTTGGACAATTCGAAAGAATCAAGGTTATAAATATGCAAATGCATGCATATTTATAACTATGACGCTTTCGAACGGGAGCCACATATTGGTTACGCATACTGATGATTCAAGACACATATATATCTAGCTATCAAGTTTCATCGGAATAGATCAAATAATTAATGGGGGAGGAGGACATGTCATTTGTGCTCACCCACGAACGAAGGGGCAGAGCTCGTCAAACGCACGGCGAGGTCGTCGAACACCAAACCTCGCAGCGATGAAACAACTACACATTTAAAACTACCCGATCAACACAATTATATATGATGTTTTTCATAACAAAATCGAAAGATATATGACCTAACTAATAATTCACAAATATATGACCCCGTCGGCTTCTGGAAGGCCAAAGAACGCCTTTTCGGGGTCGGGGTCTCGGGGTCGGGGTGTTGGGTCGGGGTGCCGGGTTGGGGTCGGGGTGCCGTGTCGGTGTCGGGGTCGGGGTGTCGGGTCAGGCTCGGGGTCGGGGTCTCGGGGTCGGGGTGTCGGGGTGTCGGGGGTGTCGTGTCGGGGGTCGGGGTGTCGTGTCGGTCTCGGGGTGCCGTGTCGGGGTCGGGGTGTCGTGTCGGTCTCGGGGTGCCGTGTCGGGCTCGGGGTCTCGGGGTCGGGGTGTCGGGTCGGGGTGCCGGGTCGGGGTCGGGGTGCCGTGTCGGTGTCGGGGTCGGGGTGTCGGGTCAGGCTCGGGGTCGGGGTGTCGGGGTCGGGGTCGGGGTCGGGGTCGGGGTCTCGGGGTCGGGGTGTCGGGGGTGTCGTGTCGGGGGTCGGGGTGTCGTGTCGGTCTCGGGGTGCCGTGTCGGGGTCGGGGTGTCGTGTTGGTCTCGGGGTGCCGTGTCGGGGTCGGGGTCTCGGGGTCGGGGTGTCGGGTTGGGGTGCCGGGTCGGGGTCGGGGTGTCGTGTCAGTGTCGGGGTCGGGGTGTCGGGTCAGGCTCGGGGTCAGGGTGTCGGGGTCGGGGTCGGGGTTGGGGTCGGGGTCGGGGTCTCGGGGTCGGGGTGTCGGGGGTGTCGTGTCGGGGGTCGGGGTGTCGTGTCGGTCTCGGGGTGCCGTGTCGGGGTCGGGGTGTCGTGTCGGTCTCGGGGTGCCGTGTCGGGGTCGGGGTGCTGTTTCGGGGTCGGGGATTCGGGGTGTCTCCTCCTCCTCCTCCTCTTCTTCTTCTTCTTCTTCTTCTTCTTCTTGTTCTTCTTCTTCTTCTTCTTCTTCTTCTTTCTCCTCCTCCTCCTCCTCTTCTTCTTCTTCTTCTTCTTCTTCTTCTCCTTCTCCTTCTCCTCCTCCTCCTCCTCCTCCTCCTCCTCTTCTTCTTCTTCTTCTTCTTCTTCTTCTTCCCCCTTCTACTTAACCTAAACCTAAACTAACCTAAACTAAAAACCTAAACTAATTAAAACTAAACTATTTAAACCTAAACTTAACCAGAAAAAATAACAGAAAAAAAACAAAAAAACAGAAAAAAAGGGAGGAGGGGCTCACTGTGGGGGGCGGCGATGGGTCGGGGAGGGGCCGGCGACGGAGGGCCGGGGCGGGGCGGTGGAGGAGGCGGGGCGGCGGGGGCCCGGCCGGCGGGGGGCCGGGGCGGCGGGGGGGATGGGTGGCGGGGGGCCGTGGCAGGGCAGTGGAGGAGGCGGCGGGGGGCGCGGGGCTTGCGGGGGGCCGGGGCGGGGGGGCGACGGGGCGGTGGGGCGGCGGGGAGCCGGGGCGGCGGGCGACGGGGCGGCGGGGGCGACGGGGCGGCGGCGGGCGTCGGCGTGGGAGGAGAGAAACGGCGAGGGAGAGGGAAGAAGTGAGTAACGGGCGGGGGGTACGGGCCATTAGGTAGTAGGCTCTTTGCCGTCCGCCCCGCTTTGCCGTCCGCTTTTTTGCCTCTTTGCCGTCTGCTAGCGGACGGCAAAGAGGTGGCCCGTTAAGTTTTTCAAAAACGGGCGGGGGTGGGGGCCACCTCACTCTTTGCCGTCCGCCAGCGGACGGCAAAGATTCTTTGCTGTCCGCTGGCCGACGGCAAAGAGCTGGCAGACGGCAAAGAGCTTCTTTGCCGTCTGCTTTTGGGTAGCTGATGGCAAAGAGCTTCTTTGCCGTCAGCTAGCAGACGGCAAAGAGCTGGCAGATGGCAAATTAGCTGATTCCAGTAGTGATCTTGGGATGGTAAACAATGTTGCCTAAGGAAGTTTTCACTTTATTTGGACGAAAAATTCGTTTTCTCTTTTTCGAGTGCCCAAAATGAGTTTTTTTGTGAAGGACCTACCATATATTTGTTGTAATATGACCAAATCATTTTTATAAAATACTAGGACATATATAATTCACAATTGACCAAATGGTTGGGTGTCAAAAGTTTGGATCGACCTCTCGTGAAAAAGACAAATTTCCGTCGATTCAGTAGGAAGCGGGTAAAATTTGAACTGAAGCTGCCTCCTAGTTTGCTCTTTATTTTTTCCATAAATCATTCTAGGTACATAAGTATCTATTTAATCAGAGAAAGACAAAAAGTTTTCCAAGACTCAACCACTAGCTAGGAACGGTCATGCCCGCCGTTTTAACCGCATTTTTAAACGGGCATAAAAAATTAAAAAAAACCTTAAAAATGGAAAACCTTCGCATTGTGTCATTATATGTGACCAAGTTACCAGGAAAAATAATAAACTTGTAATACGGTAATTATTTTTAAAAAGTGTTCTTAGAAACGAGCTATCATCCGTGAAGATGCATGGCTATCAAGCCAAATGATCAATCTTATGGCCACATTCATGGCATAGTGTGTTCAAAAATTCTCATATTGTGCACAAGGGTGCATCTTGGGATGGCAAACAATGTTGCGTAAGGAAGTTTTCATTTTCTTTGGACAAAAATTCGTTTTCTATTTTTCGAGTGCCCAAAATGAGTTTTTTTGTGAAGGACCTACCATATATTTGTTGCAATATTGGACCAAATCATTTTTATAAAATACTAGGACATATATAATTCACAGATTACCAAATTGTTGGGTGTCAAAAGTTTCGATCAACCTCTCGTGAAAAAGACAAATTTTCGCCGATTCAGTAGGAAGCGGGTAAAATTTGAACTACAGTTGCCTCATAGTTTGCTCTTTATTTTTTCCAAAAATCATTTCTAGGTACATAAGTATCTATTTAATCAGAGAAACACAATTTGTTTTCCAAGATTCAACCACTAGCTAGGAACGGTCATGCCCGCCGTTTTGACCACATGTTGAAACGGGCATAAAAATTCAAAAAAATCAAAAAATGGAAAACCTTCGTGTTGTGTCATTATATGTGACCAAATTACCAGGAAAATAATAAACTTGTAATACGGTACTTATTTTTAAAAAGTGTTCTCAGAAACGAGCTATCATGCGTGAAGATGCATGGCTTTCAAGCCAAATGATCAATCTTATGGCCACATTCATGGCATAGTTTGTTCAAATGATCTCATATTGTGCACAAGGGTGCATCTTGGGATGGCAAACAATGTTGCCTAAGGAAGTTTTCATTTTATTTGGACGAAAAATTCGTTTTCTATTTTTTGGGTGCCCAAAATGAGTTTTTTTGAAGGACCTACCATATATTTGTTGCAATATTGGACCAAATCATTTTTATAAAATACTAGGACATATATAATTCACAATTGACCAAATGGTTGGGTGTCAAAAGTTTCGATCCACCTCTCGTGAAAAAGACAAATTTTCGCCGATTCAGTAGGAAGCGGGTGAAATTTGAACTTCAGCTGCCTCATAGTTTTCTCTTTATTTTTTCCAAAAATAATTTCTAGGTACATAAGTATCTATTTATTCAGAGAAACACAAAAAGTTTTCCAAGATTCAACCACCAGTTAGGAACGGTCATGCCCGCCGTTTTGACCGCATTTTGAAACGGGCATAGAAGAATAAAAAAAATCAAGAAATTGGAAAACCTTTGCATTGTGTCAATATATGTGACCAAGTTACCAAGAAAAATAATAAACTTGTAATAGGGTAATTATTTTTAAAAAATGTTCTCAGAAACGAGCTATCATGCGTGAAGATGAATGTCTTTCAACCAAATGATCAATCTTATGGCCACATTCATGTCATAGTTTGTTCAAATGATCTCATATTGTGCACAAGGGTGCATCTTGGGATGGCAAACAATGTTGCCAAAGGAAGTTTTCATTTTCTTTGGACGAAAAATTCGTTTTCTATTTTTCGAGTGCCAAAAATGAGTTTTTTTTGTGAAGGACCTACCATATATTTGTTGCAATATTGGACCAAATAATTTTTGTAAAATTCTAGGACATATATAATTCACAATTGACCAAATGGTTGGGTGTCAAAAGTTTCGATCCACCTCTCGCGAAAAAGACAAATTTCCGCCAATTGGAACTTCAGCTGCCTCATAGTTTGATCTTTTTTTTTTAAAAAAATTATTTCTAGGTACATTATATGTGATCAAGTTACCAGGAAAAATAATAAACTTGTGATACGGTAATTATTTTTAAAAAGTGTTCTCAGAAACGAGCTATCATGCGTGAAGATGCATGGCTTTCAAGCCAAATGATCAATCTTATGGCCACATTCATGGCATAATTTGTTCAAATGATCTCATATTGTGCACAAGGGTGCATATTGGCATGGCAAACAATGTTGCCTAAGTAAGTTTTCATTTTCTTTGGACGAAAAATTCATTTTCTATTTTTTGAGTGCCCAAAATGAGTTTTTTTGAAGGACGTACCATATATTTGTTGCAATATTGGACCAAATCATTTTTATAAAATACTAGGACATATATAATTCACAATTGACCAAATGGTTGGGTGTCAAAAGTTTTGATCCACCTCTCGTGAAAAAGACAAATTTTCGTCGATTCAGTAGGAAGCGGGTAAAATTTGAACTGCAGCTGCCTCCTAGTTTGCTCTTTATTTTTCCCAAAAATCATTTCTAGGTACATAAGTATCTATTTAATCAGAGAAACACAAAAAGTTTTCCAAGATTCAACCACTAGCTAGGAACGGTCATGCCCGCCGTTTTGGCCGCATATTGAAACGGGCATAAAAATTTGAAAAAAAATCAAAAAATTGGAAAACCTTCGCATTGTGTCATTATATGTGACCAAGTTACCAGGAAAAATAATAAACTTGTGATTCGGTAATTATTTTTAAAAAGTGTTCTCAGAAACGAGCTATCATGCATGAAGATGCATGGCTTTCAAGCCAAATGATCAATCTTATGGCCACATTCATGGCATAGTTTGTTCAAATGATCTCATATTGTGCACAAGGGTGCATCTTGGGATGGCAAACAATGTTGCCTAAGGAAGTTTTCATTTTCTTTGGACAAAAAATTCGTTTTCTATTTTTCGAGTGCCCAAAATGAGTTTTTTAGAAGGACATACCGAATATTTGTTGCAATATTGGACCAAATAATTTTTATAAAATACTAGGACATATATAATTCACAATTAACCAAATGGTTGGGTGTCAAAAGTTTCCATCCTCCTCTCGTGAAAAAGACAAATTTCCGCCGATTCAGTAGGAAGCGGGTAAAATTTGAACTACAGCTGCCTCATAGTTTGCTCTTTATTTTTTCCAAAAATCATTTCTAGGTACATAGGTATCTATTTAATCAGAGAAACACAAAAAGTTTTCCAAGATTCAACCACTAGCAAGGAACGGTCATGCCCGCCATTTTGACCACATGTTGAAACGTGCATAAAAATTCAAAAAAAATCAAAAAATTGCAAAACCTTCGCATTATGTCATTATATGTGACCAAGTTACCAGGAAAAATAACAAACTTGTAATACGGTAATTATTTTTTAAAAGTGTTCTCAGAAACGAGCTATCATGCGTGAAGATGCATGGCTTTTAAGCCAAATGATCAATCTTATGGCCACATTCATGGCATAGTTTGTTCAAATGATCCCATATTGTGCCCAAGGGTGCATCTTGGGATGGCAAACAATGTTGCCTAAGGAAGTTTTCATTTTCTTTGGACGAAAAATTCATTTTCTATTTTTCGAGGGCCCAAAATGAGTTTTTTTAAGGGCCTACCATATATTTGTTGCAATATTGGACCAAATCATTTTTACAAAATACTAGGACATATATAATTCACAATTGACCAAATGGTTGGGTGTCAAATGTTTTGATCCACCTCTCGTGAAAAGGAAAAAATTTCGTCGATTCAGTAGGAAGCGGGTAAAATTTGAACTGCAGCTGCCTCATAGTTTGCTCTTTATTTTTTCCAAAAATCATTTCTAGGTACATAAGTATCTATTTAATCAGAGAAACACAATTTTTTTTCCAACATTCAACCACTAGCTAGGAACGGTCATGCCCGCCGTTTTGGCCGCATATTGAAACGGGCATAAAAATTTGAAAAAAAAATCAAAAAATTGGAAAACCTTCGCATCGTGTCATTATATGTGACCAAGTTACCAGGAAAAATAATAAACTTGTGATTCGGTAATTATTTTTAAAAAGTGTTCTCAGAAACGAGCTATCATGCATGAAGATGCATGGCTTTCAAGCCAAATGATCAATCTTATGGCCACATTCATGGCATAGTTTGTTCAAATGATCTCATATTGTGCACAAGTGTGCATCTTGGGATGGCAAACAATGTTGCCTAAGGAAGTTTTCATTTTCTTTGGACAAAAATTCATTTTCTATTTTTCGAGTGCCCAAAATGAGTTTTTTTAGAAGGACCTACCGAATATTTGTTGCAATATTGGACCAAATCATTTTTACAAATTACTAGGACATATCTAATTCACAATTAACCAAATGGTTGGGTGTCAAAAGTTTCCATCCACCTCTCGTGAAAAAGACAAATTTCCGCCGATTCAGCCGGAAGCGGGTAAAATTTGAACTATAGCAACCTCATAGTTTGCTATTTATTTTTTCCAAAAATCATTTCTAGGTACATAGGTATCTATTTAAACAGAGAAAAAAAAAAGTTTTCCAAGATTGAACCACTAGCAAGGAACGGTCATGCCCGCCATTTTGACCACATGTTGAAACGGGCATAAAAAATTCAAAAAAATCAAAAAATTGCAAAACCTTCGCATTGTGTCATTATATGTGACCAAGTTACCACGAAAAATAATAAACTTGTAATACGGTAATTATTTTTAAAAATTGTTCTCAGAAACGAGCTATCATGCGTGAAGATGCATGGCTTTCAAGCCAAATGATCAACTTATGGCCACATTCATGGCATAGTTTGTTCAAATGATCCCATATTGTGCCCAAGGGTGCATCTTGGGATGGCAAACAATGTTGCCTAAGGAAGTTTTCATTTTCTTTGGACGAAAAGTTCATTTTCTATTTTTCGAGGGCCCAAAATGAGTTTTTTTAAGGGCCTACCATATATTTGTTGCAATATTGGACCAAACCATTTTTACAAAATATTAGGACATATATAATTCACAATTGACCAAATGGTTGGGTGTCAAACGTTTCGATCCACCTCTCGTGAAAAAGACAAATTTCCGCCGATTCGGTAGGAAGCGGGTGAAATTTGAACTTTAGCTGCCTCATAGTTTGCTCTTTATTTTTTCCAAAAATAATTTCTAGGTACATAAGTATCTCTTGTATCAGAGAAACACAAAAAGTTTTCCAAGATTCAACCACTAGCTAGGAATGGTCATGCCCGCCGTTTTGACCGCATTTTGAAACGGGCATAGAAGAATAAAAAAATCAAAAATTTGGAAAACCTTTGCATTGTGTCAATATATGTGACCAAGTTACCAAGAAAAATAATAAACTTGTAATAGGGTAATTATTTTTAAAAAAATTCTCAGAAACGAGCTATCATGCGTGAAGATGCATGGCTTTCAAGCCAAATGATCAATCTTATGGCCACATTCATGGCATACTTTGTTCAAATGATCTCATATTGTGCACAAGGGTGCATCTTGGGATGGCAAACAATGTTGCCAAAGGAAGTTTTCATTTTCTTTGGACGAAAAATTGGTTTTCTATATTTCGAGTGCTAAAAATGAGTTTTTTTGTGAAGGACCTACCATATATTTGTTGCAATATTGGACCAAATAATTTTTATAAAATACTAGGACATATATAATTCACAATTGCACAAATGGTTGGGTCTCAAAAGTTTCGATCCAGCTCTCGTGAAAAAGACAAATTTCCGCCGATTCAGCAGGAAGCGGGTGAAATTTGAACTTCAGCTGCCTCATAGTTTGCTCTCTATTTTTTCAAAATTAATTTCTAGGTACATAAGTATCTATTTAATCAGAGAAACACAAAAAGTTTTCCAAGATTCAACCACTAGCTAGGAACGGTCATGCCCGCCGTTTTGACCGCATTTTGAAACGGGCATAAAAAATAGAAAAAATAGAAAATGGGAAAACCTTCGCATTGTGTCAATATATGTGACCGAGTTACCAAGAAAAATAATAAACTTGTAATACGGTAATTATTTATAAAAAGTATTCTCAGAAACGAGCTATCATGCATGAAGATGCATGGCTTTCAAGCCAAATGATCAATCTTATGGCCACATTCATGGCATAGTTTGTTCAAATGATCTCATATTGTGCACAAGGGTGCATATTGCGATGGCAAACAATGTTGCCTAAGGAGGTTTTCATTTGCTTTGGACGAAAAATTCGTTTTCTATTTTTTGAGTGCCCAAAATGAGTTTTTTTTGTGAAGGACCTACCATATCTTTGTTACAATATTGGACCAAATCATTTTTATAAAATACTAGGACGTATATAATACGCAATTGACCAAATGGTTGGGTGTCAAAAGTTTTGATCGACCTCTCATGAAAAAGACAAATTTTCGTCGATTCAGTAGGAAGCGGGTAAAATTTGAACTGCAGCTGCCTCATAGTTTGCTCTTTATTTTTTCCAAAAATCATTCTAGGTACATAAGTATCTATTTAATCAAAGAAACACAAAAAAATTTCCAACATTCAACCACTAGCTAGGAACGATCATGCCCGCCGTTTTGGCCGCATATGGAAATGGGCATAAAAAATTGAAACAAATATCAAAAAATTGGAAAACCTTCGCATTGTGTCATTATATGTGACCATGTTACCAGGAAAAATAATAAACTTGTGATACGGTAATTATTTTTAAAAAGTGTTCTCAGAAACGAGCTATCATGCGTGAAGATGCATGGCTTTCAAGCCAAATGATCAATCTTATGGCCACATTCATGGCATAGTTTGTTCAAATGATCTCATATTGTGCACAAGGGTGCATCTTGGGATGGCAAACAATGTTGCCTAAGGAAGTTTTCATTTTCTTTGGACGAAAAATTCGTTTTCTATTTTCCGAGTGCCCAAAATGAGTTTTTTTTGTGAAGGACCTACCATATATTTGTTGCAATATTGGACCAATTGATTTTTATAAAATACTAGGACATATATAATTCACAATTGACCAAATGGTTGGGTGTCAAAAGTTTCGATCGACCTCTCGTGAAAAAGACAAATTTCCGCCGATTCAGTAGGAAGCGGGTAAAATTTGAACTACAGCTGCCTCATAGTTTGCTCTTTATTTTTTCCAAAAATCATTTCTAGGTACATAAGTATCTATTTAATCAGAGAAACACAAAAAGTTTTCACAAATTCAACCACTAGCTAGGAACGGTCATGCCCACCGTTTTGACCGCATTTTGAAACGGGCATAAAAAATTGAAAAAAAAATCAAAAAATTGGAAAACCTTGGCATTGTGTCATTATATGTGACCAAGTTACCAGGAAACATAATAAACTTGTAATATGGTAATTATTTTTAAAAAGTGTTCTCAGAAACGAGCTATCATGCGTGAAAATGCATGGCTTTCAAGCCAAATAATCAATCTAATGGCCACATTCATGTCATAGTTTGTTCAAATGATCTCATATTGTGCACAAGGGTGAATCTTGGGATGGCAAACAATGTTGCCTAAGGAAGTTTTCATTTTGTTTGGACGAAAAATTCGTATTCTATTTTTCGAGTGCCCAAAATGAGTTTTTTTTTGTGAAGGACCTTCCATATATTTTTTGCAATATTGGACCAAATCATTTTTATAAAATACTAGGACATATATAATTCACAATTGACCAAATGGTTGGGTGTCAAAAGTTTCGATCAGCCTCTCGTGAAAAAGACAAATTTCCGCCGATTCAGTAGGAAGCGGGTCAAATTTGAACTGCACATGCCTCATCGTTTGCTCTTTATTTTTTTCCAAAAATCATTTCAAGGTACATAAGTATCTATTGAATCAGAGAAACACAAAAAGTTTTCCAAGATTCAACCACTAGCTACCGTATTTTGAAACGGGCATAAAAAATTCAAAAAAATCAAAAAATTTGAAAACCTTCGCATTGTTTCATTATATGTGACCAAGTTACGAGGAAAAATAATAAATTTGTAATACGTTAATTATTTTTAAAAAGTGTTCTCAAAAACGAGCTATCATGCGTGAAGATGCATGGCTTTCAAGCCGAATGATAAATCTTATGGCCACATTCATGGCATAGTTTGTTCAAATGATCTCATATTGTGCACAAGGGTGCATCTTGAGATGGAAAACAATGTTGCCTAAGGAACTTTTCATTTTCTTTGGATGAAAAATTCGTTTTCTATTTTTCGAGTGCCCAAAATGAGTTTTTTTTGTGAAGGACCTACCATATATTTGTTGCAATATTGGACCAAATCATTTTTGTAAAATACTAGGACATATATAATTCACAATTGACCAAATGGTTGGGTGTCAAAAGTTCGATCCACCTCTCGTGAAAAAGACAAATTTCCGCCGATTCAGTAGGAAACGGGTAATATTTGAACTGCAGCTGCCTCATAGTTTGCTCTTTATTTTTTCCAAAATTCATTTATAGGTACATAAGTATCTATTTAATAAGAGAAACACAATTTTTTTTCCAATATTCAACCACTAGCCAGGAACGGTCACGCCCGCCGTTTTGACCGCATTTTGAAACGGGCATAAAAAATTCAAAAAATCAAAAAATTGGAAAACCTTCGCATTGTGTCATTATATGTGACCAAGTTACCAGGAAAAATAATAAACTTTATTTTTAAAAAGTGTTCTCAGAAACGAGCTATCATGCATGAAGATGCATGCCTTTCAAGCCAAATGATCAATCTTATGGCCACATTCATGGCATAGTTTGTTCAAATGATCTCATATTGTGCACAAGGGTGCATCTTGGGATGGCAAACAATGTTGCCTAAGGAAGTTTTCATTTTCTTTGGACAAAAATTTTGTTTTCTATTTTTTGAGTGCCCAAAATGAGTTTTTTTGCGAAGGACCTACCATATATTTGTTGCAGTATCGGACCAAATCATTTTTATAAAATACTAGGACATATATAATTCACAATTGACCAAATACTTGGGTGTCAAAAGTTTCGATCCACCTCTCGTGAAAAAGAAAAATTTCCGCCGATTCAAGAGGAAGCGGGTAAAATTTGAACTGCAGCTGCCTCATAGTTTGCTCTTTATTTTTTCCAAAAATCATTTCTAGGTACATAAGTATCTATTTAATCAGAGAAAGACAACAAGTTTTCCAAGATTCAACCACTAGCTAGGAACGGTCATGCCCGCCGTTTTGACCACATTTTGAAACGGGCATAAAAAATTCAAAAAATCAAAAAATTGGAAAACCTTCGCATTGTGTCATTATATGTGACCAAGTTACCAGGAAAAATAATAAACTTTATTTTTAAAAAGTGTTCTCAGAAACGAGCTATCATGCATGAAGATGCATGGCTTTCAAGCCAAATGATCAATCTTATGGCCACATTCATGGCATAGTTTGTTCAAATTATCTCATATTGTGCACAAGGGTGCATCTTGGGATGGCAAACAATGTTGCCTAAGGAATTTTTCATTTTCTTTGGACAAAAAATTCGTTTTCTATTTTTCGAGTGCCCAAAATGAGTTTTTTTGTGAAGGACCTACCATATATTTATTGCAATATTGGACCAAATAATTTTTATGAAATACTAGGACATATATAATTCACAATTGACCAAATGGTTGGGTGTCAATAGTTTTGATCCTCCTCTCGTGAGAAAGACAAATTTTCGCCGATTTAGTAGGAAGCGAGTAAAATTTGAACTGCAGCTGCCTCATAGTTTGCTCTTTATTTTTTCCAAAAATCATTTCTAGGTACATAAGTATCTATTTAATCAGAGAAACACAAAAAGTTTTTCAAGATTCAGCCACTAGCTAGGAATGGTCATGCCCGCCGTTTTGACTGCATATTGAAACGGGCATAAAAAATTGAAAAAAAATCAAAAAAATGGAAAACCTTCGCATTGTGTCAATATATGTGACCAAGTTTGTAATACAGTAATTATTTTTCAAAAGTATTCCCAGAAACGAGCTATCATGCGTAAAAATGCATGGCTTTCAAGCCAAATGATCAATCTTATGGCCAAATTGATGGCATAGTTTGTCCGCGAATCAGCGAATCGGCGAAAATTTGAACTGCAGCTGCCTCATAGTTTGCTCTTTATTTTTTCCAAAATCATTTCTAGGTACATAAGTATCTATTTAAGCATAAATACATGGTTCGGTGGTGATACGTCGAGGTTTGGGCGGTGGCCCAGGGCCCCAACTCCAAAGCGCGTAGACTCGCATGCCCGCCGCGTGGTCACTGCGTGACCATGGCGTTGCCTTGCGTTCTGGGCAGCCTAGGCATGACTAGTAGGTTGGGCACTCCCCAGGTAGATGCTAGGAATAAAATAACAACAGAAGAATCTCACGAGAAGACCGAACTATGCTCAAATATGAATTAGCAGCCAAGTGTTTGATTAGCGGTACGGGGAATTCACAAGGCCAATGGGCCTGAGTTTTGGCTGAGGATGATCATCAACTAGGGAGACTGTCTTGGCAAATTTTCAGCTCAAATGGAGGAATTTGGATGGCACTTGCTTTGCAGAGTACCACATCGGGCAGAAATATGGATGGTGAAGCTGGGCTCAAATGGATAACTGGATTGAGTTGAAATTTTGTGGAGTATGGTAATTTGGGCATAGTAAAGCACTGTAAATTTTTTATACCATTTGGATAATCTTAGCTTGTACTTCCTTCACAAAGCTTCTCTCTGGATAGAAACTTTAGAAAATTGCCGAGGAAGATTTAATAGGCAAATGGAGCTGAATATTGGAATGTGGTAATGATTTGTATATGTAAGATGGCAAAAAAAAATTTAGGACAATAGGAGGTGTCTAGATAGCACTTGCTTTGCAATGTGCCAATTTGGGCAGAAAATAGAAATTGAAGCTGGGCTTACATAGATGATTGGATTATGCTGAAATTTGGTGTAGGGGGTTTCTATAGTCTGGGTAATGTCCTGGTAAATTTTCAGCAATTATAAAGCAATATAAAATGTAGTTACTTCACAAACTAAAAATATTACCAGAAACAAAGATTCAATGGTGAGCTCACATGTATTGTTAGATAGAGCTAAACTTTTGTGTAGAGCTATGACTTTGGCATATCGAATATGTGCCAAAAATTCAACTCTTTACGATATTCCTATCTTGTACTTCCTTCACAATGCTTCTAGGTGGACAAAAACATTGGAAATTTGCCGAGGAAGATTTGCTGGGGAAATGGAGCTGAATTTTTTCATGAGGCAATAATTTGGATAGGAAAGAGTTACCAAATTTTTTGATGGAAATCAAGAATATATAAATACCACTTTCTTCACAAAGTGATGTTCTGAACAGAATAGGAAAATGAATATTGTTGAATTATTTTTGAACTAGGCAAGGAAGTATTTTTACATATTTGACGAAGATATGACCCAAAGAATTTATGAGATTTTTTCGGGAATTTTGGGAATGACAGAAATATAGGTTGCTTCACAACCTAGGGCAAAAATTGACACATGGACATGACACATAGGCAAAACTAATGAGGTGGCGCCTAGTCATAGCAATCCACCACAATTTACAAGGTTATGACCATCTATATTGGTCGTGATCAGCTAGAAATAAGGCAGCAGACCAGTGATGTCTGCTTTATGACCATTTCGTGTAAGGAAATTACGACCTTTCTGACCAAAATGGTCGATATAGTTGAGGGTTTGGAGCCCCCTGAACAACTTTTAACCAATTGGTCTCAAATGGTCGTAGATCTATGAACAATTCTTCCAGGGTCACTGACAGAAGGTCACTAGTTGACATATTTCTTGTACTGCTTGCGTCACTTGCAAACTCCTCCCTGTACTTTCTCTCGATTTTTCTCCACTACGACCCGTCAGCGGGTACTCTCAACTTTCCGTCTTTCTTACAGTCTTCTCTGTGCCATCGCATCGCCTTGGCATGCTCTTTGTTTTGGAAGAAACGTTTCAACCATGGTATTATAGGAGCATACCACATCACCTTGGTAGAAATATTTTTCCTCGGGCGCTCGCCCTCGACATTACCAGGGTCATCGCGGCTGATCTTATAGCACAATGCACCGCATACCGGGCACACGTTTAAATCCTCGTACTCACCATGGTAGAGGATGCAGTCATTAGGGCATGCATGTATCTTCTGCACCTCTAACCCTAGAGGGCAGACAACCTTCTTTGATTCGTACGTACTCTCGGGCAATTCGTTGTCCTTTGGAAGCATATTCTTTATCATTACCAGCAACTTTCCAAATCCCTTGTCAGATACACCATTCTCCGCCTTCCATTGCAGCAATTCCAGTGTGGTGCCCAACTTTGTCTAGTCAGCTTCGCAATTCGGGTACAACAATTTCTTGTGATCCTCTAACATGCGCTGCAACTTCTTCTTCTCCAAATCACTTGCGCAGTTTCTCTTTGGATCGGCAATGGCCCGACCTAGATCATCAGCGGGCTCATCTGATGCCTCTTCTTCAGCTTCTTCCCGCATTGCTAGCTCAGCTTCTTCCCCCATTGCCGGCTCAGCTTCTTCCCCCATTGTTGTATCATCGTATTCAGGGAACCCATGTCCAGGATAGCTGTCGTCGTCCTCTTCTTCTTCATTGTCTTCCATCATAACCCCTCTTTCTCCGTGCTTGGTCCAAACATTATAGTGGGGCATGAAACCGGATTCAAACAGGTGGATGTGAATGGTTCTTGAGTTAGAGTAATTGTGATCATTCTTACAGCTAGCACGTGGACAAGGCATAAAACCATCCGCCCGCTTGTTGCCTCAGCCGCAAGCAGAAAAGTATGCACGCCATTAATGAACTCGGGAGAGCATCGGTCATCGTACATCCATTGTCGGCTCATCTTCATTACACAACACCGAAAAGACCAAATTAATACAAGTTCATACATAAAATTCATACAACACTTAAATGCAACAAACAAATAACTCTCTAGCTAAAGCATTTAAATGCAACAACAAATGTGATCAAGATCGCAACTAAGGTAACAATTGGTCCAACAGCATAATGATACCAAGCCTCACTATCAGTGGCATATTTTCAAATCTTTGTAATCTTCAAGCGCATTTTCTCCATCTTGTTCTTGTGATCATCGACGACATCGGCAACATGCAACTCCAATTCCATCTTCTCCCCCTCAATTCTTTTCAATTTTTCTTTCAAATACTCGTTTTCTCTTTCAACTAAATTTAACCTCTCGACAATAGGTTCGGTTGGAATTTCCTGTTCACATACCTCCTAGATAAAAATATCTATGTCAACTTGATGGGCATAATTTGTCATAAACACAAAATGCAACAAATAGTTTTAAAAGAGAATATACCACATCCGAATCATAACACGGACGAGGGCCGACGGGGACGGATATCAAAACCATGGCATTATGTATAACAAACAATGTACGGGTAAGATAATTATACGAGTAACTATATATCCAAATCACACAAACATGAATTTTTTGTATAAAAAAGATAAGAACAAGAGGCTCACCACAAGGTGGTGCCGGCGACGGGACGGTGCGGGCTATCGACGATGGTTACGACGGAGATTTAGAAGGCACCAAGTAAACCACACCTACATATGCAAACTAAGTGTTATTTTGACCTCAAATTGCATATAAATCAAAGACTACCACATATAATTCCTCCCAAATTAGTAAAACCCACAAATTAGTCACTATATAAACCATTGCAAGAGCTAATCTAGCAATGAGAGATGAAAGGACAAAGTTGCTAACATTTGTGATCATTTGAATGGATGGGGGCCTTCAAATCTTGACAAAATTTGGGCAAAATTTGTGATGAGCTCGAGAGGAAGAAGGGAAGAACAGAGAGGAGAGAGGAAAGGGGGAAGAACAGAGCGCGGGTAGGCGAAGGGTTCATATAGGACGACCTTTAGTACCGGTTCATGGCAAGAACCGGTACTAAAGGTGCTAGAGGGGCCCCAGACTGACAACATCCTGCCACCACTCTCTTTAGTACCGGCTCGTGGAACGAACCGGTGCTAAAAGTATGGAACGAACCGATACTAATGAGAGCGGCCCACCTAGCCGTTGGAACCGGCACTAATGGTCACATTAGTGCCAACTAAAATCAAACCGGGACTAATGAGCTGAACATTTGACCCTTTTTCTACTAGTGTATATATCCTCAGGATCAACTTTTGTGAAGACAATCTTGAAACCCCAAGGTGAGAAGAGACAGAAATTTGCCCAAATGCAAGAGGGTGCTAGAAAGGATGTGGAGCGTGCTTTTGGTGTGCTTCAATCCCGATGGGGTATCGTTCGACACCCTGCACTGACATGGGATGAAGGGAAGCTTGGGAGGTAATGACTGCTTGTGTGATCATGCACAACATGATCGTCGAGGACGAGCGTGATAACAGCATCTTCGACCAAGGATTTGACTTTCAAGGTGAAAATATTGAGACCATGCACCAAGAACCGGCCACGTTTGAACAGATTACCCAATTCCATCGTGAACTGTGTGATTGGCACACTCATTTGGATCTTCAAAATGACTTGGTTGAGCACATGTGGAATCACATTGGCAACCAATAGATGTATTGGTTCATCAATGTTATGCAAGACAATTTTGATTTGGTTGTAAACTATTTTATTTGAGACAATTTCTATTTGGTTGTAAAACTATTTCTATTTTGAGACAATTAATATTTGAACGCGCAAACTAGTTTTGAACATTGAAATATGAATATATGGGCATTTTGGCCGTGGCGGACAGGATGGTGCCAAAGGATGCGTCCGCGCATTGGACGCACGGCCCCCGCATCCCAAGAAAGGTCCGGACAGGACCCCACTACCCTACCTAAACGGACGAATGCAGGGCAAAACGGACGTCCGTTTGGGGTCGTGGACCTCACCTCACCGCTGGAGCTGGAGATACACAGACACTACACTGCAGGGATGGAGATGGAGACACTACACTGCGTCCTCCTCCCTTCCCTACATCCGTCCGTCCATCTCACTCTGCTGACGAAGCGTAAATAAATAAACATTTTTCAAGTCTCAATGGTCCCACTTTGGTGCACTCCAAATCTCAGAACCTGCCCGCCGCCGCCTAGCTGAGTTGCATCATCGTCCTCCCTTCCGGTTGACGCTGTGGCCGCTCAAACGAAAACCGCAGAGAAAGCATCAGAAAGGAAAACCACCGAGACTGATCTCCGCGCTTTGTTCTACTCCCTCCGTCCCATAACATAAGACCGCTATATTATGGGACGGAGGGAGTACCATCTTTTAGTAGTAGTAGCTCACGTTGTCTAAAACACATGCAAAAATAGATGGCTCTACTATATCTCTACCAGCATAACGCATATCCAAGATTTTTTTCAAAACTATCACGTTTTTTGTAGCAATTTCGGAAACTATAGCACAGAATGAAAAAAATGCAAAATTATGACCCTGTCGGCCTCGTGTGGGCCGAAAAGGTAGTTTTTGGCCAGGCTAAGGCCGAACAGGGCTTTTCAGCCGCGCTTTGGCCGAAGACATGCGTACCTGGGCTGAAAAGTTGGTGTCGGTGAGGGCCCGGCCGAAAATAGTAGCTTCGGCCTCCCGGCGGCCGAAGTGGGCCGTTTTCGGCCACCCCGCGACCGAAGTGGGCCTTTTCGGCCAGGCATCGACCGAAGTGGTTTTCAGCCACCAGTCGACCGAAAAGGTGCGGATAAGCCCGCACCATCTACTTCCACTCGCTCGCCTCTGTTCTTCCTTTCTATCTCTCTTGTTCTTCTCTGTACCTCGCCACCCCGCGCTGATCTCCTCCATTTGCCACCCATTTGCATATCCAACCCACAAAATCGGTAGATCGTAGCAATCCCCGCCGGCCTATGGTGTTATTTTTTGCTATGGGATAGTTTTGATGCGTTTGGGGAGGAGGAGCCATGGTGGGGAGGAGGAGCCATGGTGGAGAGGAGGATGGGCAGTATGTGGTGGTGAGTAGTAGCAGCAGCTGTGGAGGAGGAGGTGGTAAGGAGGAGGAGCAGCTTGGGGGCTGACCGGAGTTGAACCTCCGGTCGTCGAGGGGGCGGCGCTGTCGTTGTCCGGTGGTGCAAGTACTTCGCGAGGTGGCCGGTGCCGCTGAGTCGAAGAGAGAAGCAAGAAGCTAGGGACACACGCTTCGAAGGTATAACCACGTCGTCACAAATTTTATCTACATTGTATAGTTTAGTTAGTGTATATAAGTCATATTGCGAATTTAGTGTTGGTATATTTGTGGAGGCATTTTAGCGCATAGTTCGTGTAGCGGGTAATATTAGTGTTTGTTGTGATTAATGAGAAGATGACAATGTCTGACAGGTGAAAATGTCTGAATCAGTAAATCTGAATGTTTACTACGGCGCTGGTAATGTTCGATAGAATGAGTTGGGGTTGATCTTAGCGAGTTTAAAAATGGCGTCATGACACTAGTAGACCCAGACAGACTGGACATTAGACAGTTGAAGTACTGGTTGACAACTAGTTTTGGGATGGATCCTGAAGTATGTTCCGTCAGTATTCATGCATTGTGGACCAAATATTGTAAAAATGTCAAGTGGGAGTTGATGCCGATAGATAGGAGCCAGCATTGGTTGTCCCTGTTAAGACGCTGCCGAGACCGAAGAATCCACCCATATGCACTTGTGCAACCTGTGCCGAAGGAGGAGAATACCGTACAACTCCACAGGGGGTATGAACTCGGCCAAGGCAGTGAAGTGGCTAACGAGATTGTTTTATCCGGGTCACAACCACAAGATGTGGATGCTAGCCAACCCGAGAAAGAGTCGGACTACATGCCACACAATGTTTGTGGTCCTGATACTGGGCAGAGTAGCCAGTCGATAATATTAGCTGGTTCTGGTTTTGCTGATGGGGATGAGGAAGGGGATGAAATGCAGAGGGTGATGGAGGAAGAGGACGAGGATGGATTGGTGGAGGAACGGATTCTGAAAATTCTGAGGATGAAGTGGAGGTATCGATTCCTTCTGCATGGGAGCAGGACATATCCACCGGCCTTACGGTCAACGATGGCCATGAGACTCCATGGCAGTATAATCTGAACTAAGTACATATAGGGGCTATATTTGATACAAAGAAAAAATTGAAGTATGCGGTGATAAAGTGGGCTGTCTACGCAGAGGGTTTTCCGGACACACATATCAAGTCCAAAAAACTATACCGTGAAATGTGTTGAAACAGGTTGTCCTGGGAAGGTGCATGGGCACGTGCCGAAGTATGACATCCACTGGGTTGTCACCATTGTCCTCCCACATAATTGTGTGAGGAAGAACCTGCTGGTGAAGCATCCAAACCTGACTTCAAGTCTCGTTGCGCAACTCATGTATACTGAGATAGTAGAGAAGAAAGATATGGAAGCAAAACACATCCAGACAGCAGTGAAGGTCAGATGGAATTATGTCATTCCTTATGGGAAGGCTTGGAGGGCTAAGCAGAAGGCTATGGAGGAAAGGTTTGGGCTGTTCTTCGACTCATATGATAATGTTGTCCGTCTCCTTGCTATACTGAAGGACAGGAATCGCGGCACTTATGTGAACGTACAACACATGAGGTTGCTGAGTATACCAGATTTCAAGGTGTTGAAACGAGTGTTCTTCTCTTTCTCTATGTGCATCGAAGCTTTCCGGCATTGTCCTCCTGTTATGTTTGTGGATGGTACATTCCTGACCGGTCAGTATAGAGGGCAAATCCTGACTGCTATTGGTGTGGACGGGAACAATCAAATCATCCCACTTGCCATGGCATTTGTGCAGGGTGAGAACTTTCCTAGCTGGGTATGGTTCTTCCGGCAAGTGAAAATTGCCATCGTGAAGGACCGACCAAACGTGTGTGTCATTCATGACAGACATGCTGGTATATTGAAGGCCATGAAGACACTACGTAATCCAACAGTTGACGAACCAACACCTTGGAGGGACTTGCAGAGCCGGTGGTGCATGCGCCATCTTGGGGCTAATTTTTTCTCACAGTTCAAGAACAAGCGGTCGATGAACTTGTTCACAAAATTATGCAAGCAGAGCCAGCAGCGCAAATACGGATTTATTTGGTCAAAACTAGATGAGTTTACTAAGAAGCAGGTCCGTGCGAGGAAGAAAATGGAAGAAGATCAGGTTAAATTAGCAGCACTCATCGCGGAGCTAGAGGAGCCAGTAGGTCTTTGTGACTTGCAAGAAATTGACCCTCCTAATGCTAAGAGAAAGAAGGGAAGGGCAATAAATAATTTTTCTGAGTGGATAGAGAAAGAGCCTCCAGTGAATTGGTCTTTGCTGCATGACACACATGGAGCTAGGTATGGCCACATGACAACCAATCTTGCAGAGGTGTATAACTTTGTGCTGAGAGGGAATAGAGCATTGCCACTCACAGCTATTGTGGAGGCTGTATTCCATGGCACTTTGAGATATTTCAGAGAAAGGCACGAGTTAGCAAAGAAGCATATTGAAGATAATCACAACACACCTTATTGTAGCCGTGTCATGGAATACATGGCAGAGAAGATAGAGAAAGCAAAGAAGCACACTGTCAGACTCATAGGGAATCAAGAAAGGAGGTATGAGCTTCCTACCGATGGTTTTGGTTCTGGACATGAGGTGAAGACACATGAGGTAAAAATTGGAACGGAATTTTATCCAACGTGTGAGTGTACATGCAACAAACCGAAGTTGTTGCACCTACCTTGCTCTCATGTGTTGGCTGCCTGTGGCCAAATTGAGTTGGATGCTATCTCCTTCGTGTCCCCATACTATTTAAAAGAGGCAGTGCTCAACACATGGACATGTGAGATGACAGGTTTTAGAGTCGTCGGTAATATCAATAAGGTAAACGACGGTGAGAGAGTATACATCCCGCATCCAGACCTTCGGCGAACAAGTAGGGGCAGAAGAAAGGCCCGTTGCATACGAAACGATATGGACCGATCTGAAGCTGGTGGAGCAACTAGACAATGTTTGTTATGCGCGGCTTATGGGCATAGGATGAAATATTGTCCCGACCTGAACAAAGATGGTGCTTCCACATCGAAGAGTGCCTCCCCATCGACGGCTGCGACAACAGGAGCAAGAGGCGGACGTGGTCGTGGCAGTCGAGGCCGAAGGGGCGGACGAGGAAGAAATAACTCACAAGCTATATAATGTGTCACACTGTGTTTCAATATGTAATATGTCAGGACTATGTTTTAATATGTAATATGTCAGGACTATGTTTTAATATGTAATATGTCAGGACTATGTTTTAATTTGTAATATGTCAGGACTATGTTTTAATTTGTAATATGCCGTACTATGTTTTAATTTGTCCTATGTTTGTACTATGTTTTATTTGCACCTGAGATTTGTTGTTTGAATTGCAGATATGTCTTCGTATCTATTGCTTAATGGTAACATCGATAGAAAGCACCGGGGCGCCCTTATGGAAGCGAGCAATAACTTAGACGTGTTGGTCACTCGTACCCCAAAGACTAACTGGATGTGTCGGAGTAAATGGCCATGGGTAGCCATTGCGACTCCCCCTGGCTCTTCAAAAAATTACCAGGCCAATCGAGCCTTCAAGCATCCAGAGCACAGGGCCGCCTTCCCCTGGCCGGCTATCACCTAGGCCGACAACCAGAAGGCAACCCAGCCTCAAAAACCTTCCTGAAGAAAACTACAAGATGGCCGACTCTAGGAAGCCGGCCCCAAGAGGACCGACTCCCAGAAGCCGGCCATGAAGAAGGCCGACTCCCAGAAGCCAGCCAAGGCTGCACCCTCAAGGGCTGCACCCACATAACAGTGATGAGACGGGGCGTGGCTACAGTACAACCTGCCACCCCCCGAATCCCGGAGCACGTGTGGCCACAGTACGCCATACGGGTCGGCCATCCTCCGTCTGGCGCGGCACTGTTGCCATGTTGACCATGACACCACCCACGACAGGTGCCAGTACGGCCCGCGGGCGGCGGGCCCCTTCAGCCAGAGTGATGCTCGAAGGCGGCCAAGCCTCCCCCAGTCGGCCTGGGGCATAGCCGGCTCCCAACAGCCGGCTATTCCCCATCCTCGAAGTATGTGCATCATTAAGGAGACAAGACAAGGTAAGGCTACAGTGAGAGCCCGCAAGGCGGCGGCACTGTGGCCATGCTGACTTCGACAAAGCCCTCGTCATCAGAGGCAAGGCTACAGTAACCAGCCACCGACAAGACCCCCAGGCGGTGGGGCCGGCCTGTCGGCCATGGGGCCGGCCTGTCGGCCATGAGGCCGGCAGTCGGCGGACCCCAGCGGTCGGCGGAGAAGCCGTCGAATACAGACACTGACGGCTAGGACCCGCGTCCAGCCGGATTACCATTATACCCCTGGGGGTAGGCCTATATAAACCCCCCCAGGGCACCCATGCAAAGGGTTGATCTCAGATAGTTTTAGACACCACATAGAGAGAAAAGGAGAGCTAGCCTTGCCCTTCTTCTTCCTCTAGCCAAACAGCTCAAGGAGCCTCTTGTAGCTACGTGTATTGATCTAGTGATCATGCGGAGACCCCACAGAGCAGGATTAGGGGTGTTATCTCCACGGAGAGCCCCGAACCTGGGTAAGATTCGCCGGCGTGCATGTCTTCGCCTTATCCCGTTTCCAGGCACCGGCGATGTCTTACTGGCTCCCACAATGGTAAGCCACCCGTTGGCATATGTCGCACCTACCACCCGACATTTGGCACCCACCGTGGGGCGAGGTGCACCGTCGTCCGGAGACCTGTTCTGGACGGGAACCCTTTTTCTCCCCCGCGAGCGTAGCCATCCCGCCACGCCCGATGGCGCTTGCCCCAACGCGCTGCAAGGCGTCGACGACGCCTGCGCGGCGAGCTGCCTCGCCGATCGTCTTGGCGAAGCTCGCATCTCCGATGAGCCTGCATCCGATGCGGGCACAAAATGCCCCGAGAGCCGCCTCATCAGCCTCCTCGACCAGCTCCACGTCTCCGGAGAGCTTGCTGTGGACTTGGAGTCGGTCGGCTCCATCGACCCGATGCTGGTCGACTTCGACACGGCTTCGCTTGACGCCTTCCCCACCAACATGGTGATCATCGACGACCCTCTCCCTCGACCGACAGTGGCAGCAGCGCTGTCACTAAGGTGTTGGTCATCAGCCACGGCGCCGTCTCCGGTGAGAACGCCCACGACGCCCTACAAGCGGCGCTGCACGACTTGTCCGTCCCCATCCCGGCCGACGCCGACGCCGAGACACTGGAGGCACGCCGCCTCGCCCTCGTCGCGGAAGGCCAGAAGATAGCATCCATGAGACGCCTCACTGAGGCTCACCAGCACGAAGTTGACCGCGCCGCCTTTGGTACGCCGCCTCCTCGCGGGTTGAGCCGAGCCGGCTTCGTAAAGAGGCGCGGCGCAGCCATCGCCAGCATGCTGGGAGCAGACCGCCCGGTCTATTCCACACCGCTCGAGAACCTGCGTGCCGCTCAGGCGGCCGCAGACGAGCTGAACGGGTTGGGGGCTGACGAGCTCCCCTACATGACTAAACGCGGCCGCAGGGCAGCATGAAGCCAGCGCTCGCGCTGAGAGTCCTCACCCACGCCGAGAGCACGACGCGACATCCCGGACGCCGACTGCAGACGGCGCCCGCACGAGGAAAGACAAGGAGCCGGCTACCAGCCGCAGCTGGACTCAGCTCACCATCGAGCGCGACACAGAAGGCCGCCCTCGAGGTGTGGAACGACGAGGCGATCCGCCTCCTCCCCCACCTCGTGGGGAGAAATATCCTACCCCACCGCCTGTCACGCATCCGACTCTCGGCGGCCGGCTAGGCCACCGCGAGGGAGTCGGCGAGAATGATGCCTGTCACCGGATCGACCGCCTAGCGCGATCCCTGGCGCTAGAAGAAGAGGATGATGTCGGCCCGCCTTGCTTTGGCCCCCGCATCCGCGACGAGCCCTTCCCCAAAGGGTTCTCGCTCCCAAGAGACACGCCAAAGTACAACGGCTCCGTGAAGCCGGGAGACTGGTTGATCGACTACTCCACCGCAGTCAGCATAGCGAACGGCAACAGGCGCGTTGCCGTGAAGTACATCCCGCTTATGCTTCAAGGCACGGCACGCACTTGGCTGAACAGCCTCAAGCCCTACAGCATCAACAACTGGCTAGACTTCACGGAAGTCTTCGTCTGTAACTTCACCAGCACGTACAAGCGGCCTCCCAAGCCCCGCTAGCTCTCCTTGTGCGTCCAAGGGCCCAGCGAATCGACTCGCGACTACCTCACGCGTTGGGCCGAGCTCCGCAACTCCTGCGAGGGGGTGCACGAGGTTCGAGCCATAGAGTACTTCACCGCCGGGTGCCGAGAGGGCACCCTCCTCAAGCACCGACTCCTCTGCGATGAGCCGACTACCCTCAACGAGCTGCTGATCATAGCAGACAAGTACGCCACTGCCGACTCCTCGATGAAGACCGAGCTTCGAGTGGATGCCTCTGGGAAGGTACTCGCTCCGGCTCCCAAGACGTCGGCTGGCGACTCCAACCGACGCCCTTAGCAGAACGACAACAAGCGCAAGGCCCCCATGCCGCCTTCCACCAATCGGCAAGTAGCCACAGTCGAAGACGAACAAGCAGAAGAGCGGCCCGCTCCCAAGAAGCAGAAGGGCGGCAGGCCGGCTTTCTCCTACGAGCAAACCCTTGATGCTCCCTGCAAGTTTCACAGCGGCGCGAAGCCGTCCAACCACACGACACGGAAGTGCCATTGGCTCACATGGATCTCCAAAGGCGAGGGGCTGGTGCCCCCTCCGACCCCTCGGCAGCCGGCTGTTCGCCCCGCAGTCGGAGCCATTCAAGATGAGTTCCCAGATGAGCACGCCGCCTACATCGTCTTCACAAGCCAAATCGAGGATAAGCACAATCGGCGCCGACAGCACCAAGAAGTCAACGCAGTCGCCTCCAACAACCCAGAGTTCATGCATTGGTCTGAGACGCCCATCAGCTGGAGCCAGGCTGATCACCCAGAGGTGATGCTGTCTCCTGGCTCCTATGCATTGGTGTGGGACGCCACCCTCGCGACAGAAAGGCGAGCTGCCCGTTTCTCCCGTGTGCTGATTGACGGCGGGAGCAGTATCAACATATTGTACCGTGACACCATGGAGAAGCTGAACCTCAAGACGAAGCAACTCATGCCAAGCCGGACTGTGTTCCATGGTATCGTACCCGGCATGTCCTGTTCCCCAATCGGCAAGATCAAGATGGATGTTCTCTTCGGAGACAAGGATCACTTCCGCCGAGAGGCAATCTGGTTTGAAGTGGTGGATCTAGAGAGCCCTTACCACGCATTGCTTGGCCAACCTGCCCTGGCCAAGTTCATGGCTGTTCCCCACTACGCCTACCTCAAGATGAGGATGCCGAGTTCGAAGGGGATCATCACCATAGCCGGAGACTACAAGAAATCTTCCGAGTGTGCTGCAGCCAGCAGCCGGCTAGCCGAGTCCTTCGTGATTGCTGAAGAGAAGAAGATGTTGGACCGAGTCGTGGCCATGGCCGGCAAGCAGCCGGCCCTGTCCCCCGATCCCAAGGAGTATGACGCTCAAGGCTCCTTCCAGCCAGCCAAGGAAACCAAGAAGATACCGCTGGAGCCGGAGAACCCGGAGAGGTTTGCTGTCATCGGGGCAAACCTAGACAGTAAATAGGAACGCGAGCTCGTCGACTTCCTCCGTGAGAATTGTTGGAAATATGCCCTAGAGGCAATAATAAATAGGTTATTATTATATTTCCTTGTTCATGATAATCGTTTATTATCCATGCTAGAATTGTATTGATAGGAAACTCAGATACATGTGTGGATACATAGACAACACCATGTCCCTAGTAAGCCTCTAGTTGACTAGCTCGTTGATCAATAGATGGTTACGGTTTCCTGACCATGGACATTGGATGTCGTTGATAACGGGATCACATCATTAGGAGAATGATGTGATGGACAAGACCCAATCCTAAGCCTAGCACAAGATCGTGTAGTTCGTTTGCTCAGAGCTTTTCTAATGTCAAGTATCATTTCCTTAGACCATGAGATTGTGCAACTCCCGGATACCATAGGAATGCTTTGGATGTACCAAACGTCACAACGTAACTGGGTGACTATAAAGGTGCACTACAGGTATCTCCGAAAGTGTCTGTTGGGTTGGCACGAATCGAGACTGGGATTTGTCACTCCGTGTAAACGGAGAGGTATCTCTGGGCCCACTCGGTAGGACATCATCATAATGTGCACAATGTGACCAAGGAGTTTATCACGGGATGATGTGAGTTACGGAACGAGTAAAGTGACTTGCCGGTAACGAGATTGAACAAGGTATCGGGATACCGACGATCGAATCTCGGGCAAGTAACATATCGATAGACAAAGGGAATTGTATACGGGATTGATTGAATCCCCGACATCGTGGTTCATCCGATGAGATCATCGTGGAACATGTGGGAGCCAACATGGGTATCCAGATCCCGCTGTTGGTTATTGACCGGAGAACGTCTCGGTCATGTCTGCATGGTTCCCGAACCCGTAGGGTCTACACGCTTAAGGTTCGATGACACTACGGTTATAGGGAAAGCATGTACGTGGTTACCGAATGTTGTTCGGAGTCCCGGATGAGATCCCGGACGTCACGACGAGTTCCGGAATGGTCCGGAGGTAAAGATTTATATATGGGAAGTCCTGTTTTGGTCACCAGAAAAGTTTCGGGTGAAATCGGTAATGTACCGGGACCACCGGGAGGGTCCCGGGGGTCCACCAAGTGGGGCCACCAGCCCCAGAAGGCTGCGTGGGCCAAGTGTGGGAGGGTACCAGCCCCAGGTGGGCTGGTGCGCCCCCCCACCAAGGCCCAAGGCGCATGGGAGAGTGGGAGGGGGCAAACCCTAGTCCAGATGGGCCTTAAGGCCCACCCTAGTGGTGCCCCCCCTCTCCTCCCCTTGGCCGCCCCCCTTGATGGGATCTAGGGCTGGCCGCCTCCTCTTGGGGTGGGAACCCTAGAGGGGGGCGCAGCCCCCTCCCCCCTATATATAGTTGAGGTTTGGGCTGCCCAAGACACATGAGAACGTCTCTCTTTCGGCGCAGCCCTACCCCTCTCCTTCCTCCTCCTCTCCCGCGGTGCTTGGCGAAGCCCTGCGGGATTGCCACGCTCCTCCATCACCACCATGCCGTTGTGCTGCTGCTGGACGGAGTCTTCCCCAACCTCTCCCTCTCTCCTTGCTGGATCAAGGCGTGGGAGACGTCACCGGGCTGCACGTGTGTTGAACGCGGAGGCACCGTTCTTCGGTGCTTAGATCGGAATCAACCGCGATCTGAATCGCTACGAGTACGACTCCCTCATCCGCGTTCTTGCAACGCTTCCGCATCGTGATCTACAAGGGTATGTAGATGCACTCCCCTTCCCCTCGTTGCTAGGTTACTCCATAGATTGATCTTGGTGATGCGTAGAAAATTTTGAATTTCTGCTACGTTACCCAACAGTGGCATCATGAGCTAGGTCTATGCGTAGTTTCTATGCACGAGTAGAACACAAAGTAGTTGTGGGCGTCGATGTTGCCAATTCTTCTTGCCGCTACTAGTCTTATCTTATTTCGGCGGCATTGTGGGATGAAGCGGCCCGGACCGACCTTACACGTACGCTTACGTGAGACAGGTTCCACCGACTGACATGCACTAGTTGCATAAGGTGGCTAGCGGGTGTCTGTCTCTCCTACTTTAGTCGGAACGGATTCGATGAAAAGGGTGCTTATGAAGGGTAAATAGAAATTGGCAAATCACGTTGTGGTTTTACGTAGGTAAGAAACGTTCTTGCTAGAAACCTATACAAGCCACGTAAAACTTGCAACAACAATTAGAGGACGTCTAACTTGTTTTTGCAGCATGTGCTATGTGATGGGATATGGCCAGAAGATGTGATGAATGATATATGTGATGTATGAGATTGATCATATTCTTGTAATAGGAATCACGACTTGCATGTCGATGAATATGACAACCGGCAGGAGCCATAGGAGTTGTCTTTATTTTTTGTATGACCTGCGTGTCATTGAATAACGCCATGTAAATTACTTTACTTTATTGCTAAGCGCGTTAGCCATAGAAGTAGAAGTAATCGTCGGGGTGACAACTTCATGAAGACACAATGATGGAGATCATGGTGTCATGCCGGTGACAAAGATGATCATGGTGCCCCGAAGATGGAGATCAAAGGAGCAAAATGATATTGGCCATATCATGTCACTATTTGATTGCATGTGATGTTTATCATGTTATGCATCTTATTTGCTTAGAACGACGGTAGCATAAATAAGATGATCCCTCACTAAAATTTCAAGAGAAGTGTTCCCCCTAACTGTGCACCGTTGCGAAGGTTCGTTGTTTCAAAGCACCACGTGATGATCGGGTGTGATAGATTGTAACGTTCGAATACAACGGGTGTTGACGAGGCTAGCATGTACAGACATGGCCTCGGAACACATGCAAAACACTTAGGTTGACTTGACGAGCCTAGCATGTACAGACATGGCCTCGGAACACAAGAGACCGAAAGGTCGAACATGAGTCGTATAGCAGATACGATCAACATGGAGATGTTCACCGATGATGACTAGTCCGTCTCACATGATGATCGGACACGGCCTAGTTTGACTCGGATCATGTATCACTTAGATGACTAGAGGGATGTCTATCTGAGTGGGAGTTCATTAATCAGATGAACTCAATTATCATGAACATAGTCAAAAGGTCTTTGCAAATTATGTCATACGCTTTAGTTCTACTATTTAAGTCCTAGAGAAAATTTAGTTGAAAGTTGGTAGTAGCAATTATGCGGACTGGGTCCGTGAGCTGAGGATTGTCCTCATTGCTGCATAGAAGGCTTATGTTCTTAATGCACCGCTCGGTGTGCTGAACCTCAGCGTCGTCTGTAGATGTTGTGAAACATCTGACATACACGTTTTGATGACTACATGATAGTTCAGTGCGTAATGCTAACGGTTTAGAATTGTGGCACCAAAGACGGTTTTGAAACGTCGCAGAACATATGAGATGTTCTGAAGACTGAAATTGGGATTTCAGACTAGTGCCCACGTCAAGAGGTATGAGACCTCTGACAAGTTTCTTAAGCCAGCAGACTAAGGGAGAAAAGCTCAATCGTTGACCATGTGCTCAGATTGTCTGACTGCCACAATCGCTTGAATCAAGTGGGAGTTAATCTCCCAGATGAGATAGTGATGGTTCTCCATAGTCACTGCCACCAAGCTAGTAGAGCTTCGTGATGAACTATAACATATCAGGGATAGTTATGATGATCCTTGAGCCATTCGCGATGTTTGACACCGCGAAAGTAGAAATCAAAAAGGAGCATCAATTGTTGATGGTTAGTAAAACCACTAGTTTCTAGAAGGGCAAGGGCAAAAGGGATACTTCATGAAATAGCAAATCGTTTGCTGCTCTAGTGAAGAATCCCAAGGTTGAACCCAAACCCGAGACTAAGTGCTTCTGTAATGAGGGGAACGGTCACTGAAGCAGTACTACCCTAGATACTTGATAGATGAGTAGGCAGGCAAGGTCGACAGAAGTATATTGGATATACGTTATATGAATGTGTACTTTACTAGTACTCCTAGCAGCACTAGGGTATTAGATACCGGTTCGGTTGCTAAGTGTTAGTAACTCAAAATAAAAGCTGCGGAATAAATGGAGACTAGCTAAAGGTGAGATGACGATGTGTGTTGGAAGTGTTTCCAAGGTTGATGTGATCAAGCATCGCATGCTCCCTCTACCATCGAGATTTGGTGTTTGCGTTGAGCATGATTGGATTATGTTTATCGCAATACGGTTATTCATTTAAGGAGAATAATGGTTACTCTGTTTATTTGAATAATACCTTCAATGGTCTTGCACCTAAAATGAATCTCGATCGTAGTGATACACAGGTTCATGCCAAAAGATATAAGATAGTACCACATACTTGTGGCACTGCCATTTGAGTCATATTGGTATGGAACGCATGAAGAAGCTCCATGTAGATGGATCTTTGGACTCAGTCATTTTTGAAAAGATTGAGACATGCGAACCATGTCTATTGGTATATATGCATGAAGAAACTCCATACAGATGGATCGTTTGGACTCACTTGATTTCGAATCACTTGAGACATGCAAATCATACCACATGGGCAAGATGACTGAAAGTCCTCGGTTTTCAGTAAGATGGAACAAGAGAGCAACTTATTGGAAGTAATACATTTTGATGTATGCAGTCCAATGAGTGCTGAGGCATGCAGTGGATATCGTTATGTTCTTACTTCACAGATGATTTGAGTAGATGCTGAGTGTATTTACTTGATGAAACACAAGTCTGAATTATTGAAAGGTTCAAGTAATTTCAGAGTGAAGTTGAAGATCGTCGTGACAAGAGGATAAAATGTCTGTGATATGATCATAGAGATGAGTATCTGAGTTACGAGTTTGGCACACAAAATTAAGACATTGTGGTAAGTGTTTCACAATTAATACCGCCTGGAACACCATAGTGTGATGGTCTGTCCGAACATCATAACTGCACCCTATTGGATATGGTGCATACCATGATGTCTCTTATCGAATTACCACTATCGTTTATGGGTTAGGCATTAGAGACAACCGCATTCACTTTAAATAGGGCACCACGCAATTCCGTTGATACGACACCGTTTAGAGAAACCTAAGTTGTCGTTTCTTAAAAGTTTGGGGCTGCGATGCTTATGTGAAAAAGTTTCAGGCTGATAAGCTCGAACCCAAAGCGGATAAATGCGTCTTCATAGAATACCCAAAACAGTTGGGTATACCTCCTATTCCAGACCTGGAAGCAAAAGTAATTGCTTCTCGAAATAGGTCCTTTCTCGAGGAAAAGTTTCTCTCGAAAGAATTGAGTGGGAGGATGGTGGAGACTTGATAAGGTTATTGAACCGTCACTTCAACTAGTGTGTAGCAGGGCACAGGAAGTTGATCCTGTGGCACCTACACCAATTAAAGTGGAAGCTTATGATAGTGATCATGAAACTTCGGATCAAGTCACTACCAAACCTCGTAGGACGATGAGGATGCGTGCTACTTCAGAGTGGTACGTGATCCTGTCTTGAAAGTCATGTCGTTAGACAACAATGAACCTACGAGCTATGGAGAAGCGGTGGTGGGCCCATATTCCGACAAATGGTTAGAAGCCATGAAATCCGAGATAAATGGATCTTTAAGAAGAAGATGGACATGGACGGTAATGTTACCGTCTATGAAGCTCGACTTGTGGCAAAGAGTGTTTTCACAAGTTCAACGAGTTGACTACGATGAGATTTTCTCATCCGTAGCGATGCTTAAGTCCGTCGGAATCATGTTAGCATTAGCTGCATTTATGAAATCTGGCAGATGGATGTCAAAACAAGTTTCCTTACCAGTTTTCGTAAGGAAAGGTTGTATGTGATACAATCAAAAAGGTTTTGTCGATCCTAAGGATGCTAAAAGGTATGCTAGCTCCAGCGATCCTTCCATGGACTAGAGCAAGCATCTCGGAGTCAGAATATACGCTTTGATGGAGTGATCAAAGTTTTTGGGTTTATACAAAGTTTCTTAGCAACATTTCTGATAAGTATATGTGAATGACATATTGTTGATCCGAAATGATGTACAATTTCTGGAAAGCATAAAGGGTTGTTTGAAAGGAGTTTTTCAAAGGAAGACCTGGATAAAAGCTGCTTACATATTGGGCATCAAGATCTATAGAGATAGATCAAGACGCCTGATGATAGTTTCAAAGAACGCACACCTTGACATGATTTTGAAAGAGTTCAAAATAGATCAGCAAAGAAGGAGTTCTTGGCTGTGTTACAAGGTGTGAGTATTGAGTAAGACTCAAGACCTGACCACAGCAGAAGAGAGAGAAAGGACGAAGGTCGTCCCCTATGCTTTAGACATAGGATCTACAGTATGCTATGCTGTGTACCGCACATGAAGTGTGCCTTGCCATGAGTTGGTCAAGGGGTACAATAGTGATCCGGGAATGGATCACATGACAGCGGTCGAACTTATCCTTAGTATCTAGTGGACTAAGGAATGTTCTCGATTATGGAGGTGAAAAGGAGTTCGTCGTAAAAGGTTACGTCGATGCGAACTTTGACACTAATCCGGATGACTCTGAGTAGTAAACCGGATTCGTATAGTAGAGCAATTATTTGAAATGGCTCCAAATAGCGCGTGGTAGCATCCACAAGATGACATAGATATTCGTAAAGCACACACGGATCTGAAAGGTTCAGACCCGTCGACTAATAACCTCTCTCACAAGCATAACATGATCAAACCAGAACTCATTGAGTGTTAATCACATAGAGATGTGAACTAGATTGTTGACTCTAGTAAACTCTTGGGTGTTGGTCGCATGGTGATGTGACCTATGAGTGTTAATCACATGGTGACGTGGACTAGATTATTGACTCTAGTGCAAGTGGGAGACTGTTGGAAATATGCCCTAGAGGCAATAAATAGGTTATTATTATATTTCCTTGTTCATGATAATCGTTTATTATCCATGCTAGAATTGTATTGATAGGAAACTCAGATACATGTGTGGATACATAGACAACACCATGTCCCTAGTAAGCCTCTATTTGACTAGCTCGTTGATCAATAGATGGTTACGGTTTCCTGACCATGGACATTGGATGTCGTTGATAACGGGATCACATCATTAGGAGAATGATGTGATGGACAAGACCCAATCCTAAGCCTAGCACAAGATCGTGTAGTTCGTTTGCTCAGAGCTTTTCTAGTGTCAAGTATCATTTCCTTAGACCATGAGATTGTGCAACTCCCGGATATCGTAGGAATGCTTTGGGTGTACCAAACGTCACAACGTAACTGGGTGACTATAAAGGTGCACTACAGGTATCTCCGAAAGTGTCTGTTGGGTTGGCACGAATCAAGACTGGGATTTGTCACTCCGTGTAAACGTAGAGGTATCTCGTGGCCCACTCGGTAGGACATCATCATAATGTGCACAATGTGACCAAGGAGTTGGTCACGGGATGATGTGAGTTACGGAACGAGTAAAGAGACTTGCCGGTAACGAGATTGAACAAGGTATCGGGATACCGACGATCGAATCTCGGGCAAGTAACATATCGATAGACAAAGGGAATTGTATACGGGATTGATTGAATCCCCGACATCGTGGTTCATCCGATGAGATCATCGTGGAACATGTGGGAGCCAACATGGGTATCCAGATCCCGCTGTTGGTTATTGACCGGAGAACGTCTCGGTCATGTCTGCATGGTTCCCGAACCCGTAGAATCTACACGCTTAAGGTTTGATGACGCTAGGGTTATAGGGAAAGCATGTACGTGGTTACCGAATGTTGTTCGGAGTCCCGGATGAGATCCCGGACGTCACGACGAGTTCCGGAATGGTCCGAAGGTAAAGATTTATATATGGGAAGTCCTGTTTTTGTCACCGGAAAAGTTTCGGGTGAAATCGGTAATGTACCGGGACCACCGGGAGGGTCCCGGGGGTCCACCAAGTGGGGCCACCAGCCCCAGAAGGCTGCGTGGGCCAAGTGTGGGAGGGGACCAGCCCCAGGTGGGCTGGTGCGCCCCCCACCAAGGCCCAAGGCGCATGGGAGAGTGGGAGGGGGCAAACCCTAGTCCAGATGGGCCTTAAGGCCCACCCTAGTGGCGCCCCCCCCCTCTCCTCCCCTTGGCCGCACCCCTTGATGGGATCTAGGGCTGGCCGCCTCCTCTTGGGGTGGGAACCCTAGAGGGGGGCGCAGCCCCCTCCCCCCCTATATATAGTTGAGGTTTGGGCTGCCCAAGACACATGAGAACGTCTCTCTTTCGGCGCAGCCCTACCCCTCTCCCTCCTCCTCCTCTCCCGCGGTGCTTGGCGAAGCCCTGCAGGATTGCCACGCTCCTCCATCACCACCATGCCGTTGTGCTGCTGCTGGACGGAGTCTTCCCCAACCTCTCCCTCTCTCCTTGCTGGATCAAGGCGTGGGAGACGTCACCGGGCTGCACGTGTGTTGAACGCGGAGGCACCGTTCTTCGGTGCTTAGATCGGAATCACCCGCGATCTGAATCGCTACGAGTACGACTCCCTCATCCGCGTTCTTGCAACGCTTCCGCATCGCGATCTACAAGGGTATGTAGATGCACTCCCCTTCCCCTCGTTGCTAGGTTACTCCATAGATTGATCTTGGAGATGCGTAGAAAATTTTGAATTTCTTCTACGTTACCCAACAAGAATCGGGACATCTTTGCATGGTCCCCAAAGGAGATGCCAGGTGTTCCGAAGGATTTCGCCGAGCACAAGCTACACGTTCGAGCAGAAGCAAAGCCAGTCAAGCAACCTCTCCGCCTTTGTCAGAGGAGAACAGAAGGATAGTGGGTGAAGAGATAGCCCGGCTCCTGGCAGCCGGCTTCATTATGGAGGTGTTTTTCCCAGAATGGCTTGCCAACCCGGTCCTAGTGTTGAAGAACAACAACAAATGGCGCATGTGTATAGATTACACTAGCCTCAACAAAGCCTGCCCCAAAGATCCATTTGCCTTACCCCGAATTGATCAAGTGATAGACTCCACAGCCGGATGCGAGCTGTTGAGTTTCTTGGATGCCTACTCAGGCTACCACCAGATCAAGTTGGATCCAGCCGACCGCCTGAAGACCACCTTCATCACACCATTCGGAGCTTTCTGCTACCTGACTATAACATTCGGCTTGAGAAATGCCGGTGCCACTTTTCAGCGTTGCATGCAGAAATGCCTCCTCAAGCAACTTGGCAGAAATGCCCACGTCTATGTAGACGATATCGTGGTGAATACGGAGAAGCGCGGCACCCTGCTAGAAGACCTCAGAGAAACATTTGCCAACTTGCGCCGATTCCAGATCAAGCTCAACCCTGAGAAATGCGCGTTCGGAGTACCAGCCGGCCAGCTTCTAGGCTTCTTGGTCTCTGAACGCGGCATTGAGTGCAACCCAGTGAAGATCAAGGCCATTGAGAGAATGGAGATTCCTACCAAGCTGTGAGGCGTCCAGATGTTTACCGGGTGCCTGGCCTCCCTAAACCGCTTCATCAGCCGGCTAGGAGAGAAGGCTCTCCCCCTGTACCGACTCATGAAGAAGTCCACTCACTTCGAGTGGAACGACCAGGTAGACCAAGCTTTCCACGAGTTGAAGAAGATGCTGACCACGCCGCCTGTCCTGGCAGCGCCGATTGAGAAAGAGCCCATGCTACTTTACATTGCCGCGACTAGCCGAGTGGTCAGCACAGTAATTGTGGTCCAACGCCCAGAAGAAGGCCGAGCTCAGTTAGTTCAGAGGCCGGTATATTATTTGAGCGAGGTACTATCCACCTCGAAGAAAAACTACCCGCACTACCAGAAGGTGTGCTATGGAGTATACTTCGCTGCCCAGAAGCTGAAGCCCGGCCTTTTAAGAGCATCCCATCACGGTCGTATGCACTGCCCCGCTTGCCGAGATCATAGGCAGCCGGGATGCATCTGGCCGGGTGGCTAAGTGGGCCATTGCGCTGGCTCCCTACATGATCTTCTACCAGCCCTGCACCGTCATCAAGTCCCAAGCATTGGCCGACTTCCTTGTCGACTGGGCCGAGACCCAGTACCTACCGCCGGCTCCTGACTCCACTCATTGGCGGATGCACTTCGATGGATCCAAGATGCACACCAGCTTGGGAGCCGGCATCGTCCTCACCTCTCCCAAGGGCGACAAACTCAGATACACATTGCAAATTCATTTTGCCGCCTCCAACAATGTGGCCGAGTATGAGGCGCTCATACACGGGCTCCGGCTAGCCAAAGAGCTCGGCATACGCCGGATCCTGTGCTATGGCGACTCGGATCTGGTAGTCCAACAATCATCCGGCGACTGGGACGCCAACGACACAAACATGGCGAGCTACCGATTCCTCGTCCAGCAAATCAGCAGATACTTTGAAGGGTGCGAGTTCCTCCACGTGCCACGGGCCGACAACGAGCAAGCAGATGCCCTGGCACGCATCGCCTCCACCCGACAAGCTATACCAGCCGGCGTCTCTCTTCAACGCCTCCTCAAGCCGTCTGTCAAGCCATCTCCAGAATCAGACTCCATCTTTGTACCGCCTGCCCCTGATGCAGTCGGATCCGGCTGGGGGAACCCAGCAGGCGGCTCGGGGACTTTGGCAGGCGGCCCGGGGACTGCCGTAGTCGCACCCGGCTCGGGGACTTCAGAACCCGGCCCGAGGACTGCAGCAGTCAGCCCGGGGACTGCAACGACACAACAGGCGGTGGCCGACTCCAACTCTTCACCACCCAACCCACCCACCCTGGTCGCAGTAGCCGTATTGGCGATAGATGAAGTCGCAGCTCCATCATGGGCCCACCCCATCCTCAACTTCCTAGTAAACAGAGGAGCTGCCGACTGATGAGATCTCGGCAAGACAAATTCAACGCTGAGCCAGAGCATACACAATAATAAAAAGAGAACTCGTTAAGTGTAGCGTCACTGGAGTCTTCCAGCGCTGCGTCGAGCTAGAGAAGGGCATAGAAATCCTCAAGGACATCCACCAAGGCGAATGCGGCCACCACGCAGCCTCAAGGTCACTTGTCACCAAAGCTTTTCGCCATGGTTTCTTCTGGCCGACTGCTTTGGAGGACGCCAAGGAATTAGTCAAATGCTGCAAAGGGTGCCAAGTCTTCAGCTCCAAGCAACACCTGTCGGCTTCTGCACTCAAGACCATCCCCCTTACCTGGCCCTTTGCCGTCTAGGGGCTGGACATGGTGGGCCCATTCAAGACGGCGCGCGGCGGCATGACACATTTACTTGTCGCCGTAGACAAATTCACCAAGTGGATTGAGGCGAAGCCAATCAAGAAGCTGAATGGGTCGACTGCCGTGACATTCATCGCAGATATCACCACTCGGTATGGCATACCACATAGCATCATCACCAACAACGGCACGAATTTTGCCAAGGGAGCACTGGCACGTTTCTGCGCGACACAGGGCATCCGACTGGACTTAGCGTCCGTTGCCCACCCGCAGTCAAACGGCCAAGTCGAGCGAGCGAACGGCCTCATCCTCTCCGGCATCAAGCCCCGACTAGTCGTACCACTGGAGCGTTCGGCCGGCTGCTGGCTCGATGAGCTACCGGCTGTCCTCCGGAGTCTGCGTACTACCCCGAACAAGTCAACCGGCTTCACTCCTTTCTTCCTTGTATATGGTGCCGAGGCTGTCATCCCAACTGACACCGAGTTCGACTCGCCTTGAGTCACCATGTACGCGGAGGCGGAGGCCCAAGAAGCGCGAGAAGACGGTGTCGACCTGCTGGAAGAGGGCCGGCTGTTAGCACTCAGCCGGTCCGCCATCTACCAGCAGGGTTTGCGCCGTTACCCCGACCGGAAGGTCAAGCCAAGGTCCTTCCAAGAGGGCGATCTTGTGCTCCAGCTGATCCAGCGAACAGCCGGCCAGCACAAGCTCTCGGCCCCTTGGGAAGGCCCCTTCGTCGTTAGCAAGGCCCTAGGCAACGACTCCTACTACCTGATCGACGCACAGAAGCCGAAGGCACGCAAGAGAGATGATTCCGGCAAGGAGTCGGAACGACCATGGAACGCCAATCTCCTCAGAAGATTTTACAGTTGAAAGCAGTATGTACCACGCTACCTTTTTGTATTAAGTACAAGACAACGGGCCCCCCGAGGTATACTCGGGGACTACCCTCTTTTATGTATGTATGACGAGTGTCATACCTATGAATCTATTGTTACATTTGATTTTCTGTCCGGCACCGGGTTCGACCAGTCGGCCCGGGGACTTGCTGCCTTGAGTTATATTAAAGTTCTACCTGCAGTCAGACAAGTAGTGTGCCAGCACCCGAGCCCTCTCTTGTTGAAAGTCGCAGCTCGAAGAACCGACTGACCGACTGGCAAGAGCCAAAGGCAGGAAAGGATGCCCACACGAAAAATGGCCAAGGACTAATGAACCTATATAACACAAGCCGGCCTCCCAGCACGCCTACTAGCTGTCAGAACAGACGGCTGGCCGGCTACCCATTCACTTTGCTACAATCCAAGAAAGCTAGAGTACTTGCCCTCCCAACCGGCCAAGCACTTCTCCAGCCACAGACTGCAGAGCAGCTGTCCGGCTGGGAAGGCGGCGACCAAGGGAGGGCAGCAAAGGAAACAGCCAAAGGATGAAAAGCAAGAACAATGGGAAGCCAAACACATGCATGATTATATTTACACAAAAGGCCTTCGAAAGGCCGGCACTTAACATAGTTTGAATACACCCCCAGTGGGTGGAACTGCGCAAATTTAACAAAATATTGTTCAAAGAGTAATAAAACAGGAAAGTAAAGGCGGCAGATTAGGCTAAGGGCGCAACAGGCGAGTCGGGCTGGTCGGTGGAGACGGCAGCGCCGGTTGGAGGAGTGGCCGGCTGGCGAGTCTCGGCTTGATCATCGCCGGCTGAAGGCGGTGCGCTCGCACGCGCCTCGTTGCTAGAGGCACGATCAAGCTGAGGCTGGCCGGCTGCTCCACCATCTGGCACGGCGTCTTCACCATCCTCCTCCTCCTCGCCCTCGTCGCTGGAGTCGATCTCCTCCGCCGAGTCCTCGCCATCTGCTGGGTTCAGCCCGAACCACTCCTCCGACTGAGCAACGCCATTATCATCCACCTCAGGAGCAAAGGCACTGGTGTCGGTGTAGTTGACGATCGCCGAGGCACGCTGGATGATAGCCGGCCGCGCCGGCTCCAGCTCCGTGTCGGCCTCCTGCTGCCAGGTGGCCAGCTGGTCCAAGCTCAGCTCAGGATACCAGGCTTTGACGAACTCCAGCGCCCGCCTGGCGCCCGACCGAGCTGTAGAAGCCTTCCAGGCCTCGAAGCGGCCGGCCGCTACCTCCAGCCAGTCGGCAGTCCGACTGGGGGTACGGGGAATCACCTCGCCGGGCCAGAGAGCGGCCAGCACTTGCGCCCCAACACGTTGAAGCCGGCGAAGCATGCGGTGAGCCGGCTGGAGGCGGGCTTGAATCGCCAGGAGCTGTTCCTCAAGCGACCGGCGAGCGTTCGACGCGATCTCAACGCCAGCCTGCCTTTGCGCCTCGTGGTGGGCCTCGATGACCTGGTTGGCGGCAGTAGAGTAACCAGGGAAGTACTCTGCACAAGAAAGAAAGAAAGAGAAGGAAGAGAAAAATACAAAGTTAGAGAATGAACCAAATGGCAAGCAACAAGCAAGGAACGAAGAAGAAGGCGGCCTACCGTCAACCAAGTCTTCGATCTGGCCGTAGCCGTTGATCAACGACTACCTCGCTTCAGGCCAGCTCGCCGCCTCGGTCTCGTACTCGGCTTGGAGGGCGGCCTCGCTATCCTGCACCGCCTTCAGGGCCGCCTTGTGGCTCTCCTCCTGGTCGGCCAACTTCTTGACCAGGCGGTCACGCTCCTGAGCCAAGGCGTCGAACTCGGCTTCCTTAGCGCGAAGGGCGGCCTGGGTCCTACCCAGCTGCTCCCTCAGTTTGGCGTTGGCCGCTGCAGATATGGCAAAGAAGAAAAAAGCAATAAGAAAGAAGTCGTCAGGAAAGATCCGGCCCGACTACTCAGCAGTCGGCCCGAATCTCGGGGACTACACCCAGTGGGTGCGCTGACGCGCCCCCACGGAAGATAAAAGAAAGGAAGCACCTACCCTGGCTCTCCGTTAGATCAGCGGTCCTCTGGGACAGCTCCCGAGCCTGGGAGTTGAAGGCAGCCGCACGGAGGTTATGGTAGTTCTGCAAGTTGGACAGAGAAGCGAGTAAGAACAAGATAGCAAAATAAAGTCTACCAAGAAGTTCCAAGCCGCCTGCTCGGCAGCCGACTCGGAACTCAGGGACTACACCCAGTGGGTGCGCTGACGCGCCCCCACGGAAGAAACCAAGATCAAGAAGCAAAAAATGGGAAGACTCACCCGAATGGCCGCCCGTGTAGCGAGGAACTCATCATTGTACTGCCTCAGCACGGCGGCCTGGGACTGAAGCCGGTTCCGGACTTCTTGCGCCGCCACATTCACCACGGCCGTCCCACCACCCGGTGTCCACCTCGAGCTGGCACTGGCCGTCTCCACGTCCTGGGCCGATGAGCTGGAGCCCGCGGCCTTCTGCGGGTCCGGAGCCGAAGTTGCCTTCCCCGCGCGCTGGCGCGAAGGCGACCAGACCACCAGGTCCGTCCTCGCGGCCGGCTCGCCTCCAGCCGATTGCGCAGGCGGCGCGTTAGGCCGGCTGCCTTGGGCCGCCCAGTCGGCGATGGCGGTGCCGCCTCCCTCTCCTGGACGACGACATCATCCTCCTCCCTCTCCATCCCCGGCAGGTCGCCACCGGCTTCCTCCGGCGGGGGCTCCGGGATCTCGGGCGCCACGGCGCGCAGGGGGGTGACGAGCAAGGCCCCGGCCGCAGCGGCTGCAGCCTCCGCCTAGGCCTTGGCCGCCGCGTCGGCTTGTGCTTTCGCCGACTCCTCCGCCTCCTCCTGCGCCGCCTTGGCAGCAGCCGCCCTCAGCTCTTCCGCCTCCCGCTCCTCCCGGATCCTCCCGGCGATCCAACCATGGAGGCGGCAGCAACCCGCTCAAGAGAAAGCGGAGCCCTGTTTTTTGAGTCAAGACAAGGATTCAGAAACCGACAAGAAAAGAAGAAGGAATACGCGAGAGAATCGACACTTACGCTGAAACCTTTTGCGGCTGCTTCACCACCTTGCGGAAGTGGGCCACCTTCGTGGCCGCCTCGTCCCGCCTGGTCGCCGCCGCCCCGCTCTTGGGCTTCTGCGGCCGACTGCCGAATAGGCCCGACGCAGTCCGGCGCTTCTGCGCACCGCCTCGGGCAGCCGGCGCGGCAGATGAGCCTGCGCCTTGATCAGACGCCAGCTGGCGGCGCGGGAGGATTTCCGCCTCGTCGTCATCCGGCCAGTCGTCGAAGCTGGCTCCAAGCCCGGAGCCGCCTACTTCGCCGCCTCCCGCCTCGGTGTTGTCGTCCATGGCGGCCGCCCCCAAGTCGGGGTCCTCCAAGTCATGCGCCGCCCGGTCAGGGAGAAATTGGCGATCCGCCCCCGCTGACCCGGCCGCCGGCCGAAGGAGAGGGTTCTGCCAAGACGAGCCGACTAGTCAGAGTCGGCCAAGCAAAACTTGGTGACTAAAGTACTAAAGAAGAGAAGATTTAGAAAGCATACCATAGGCGGAGGATTGGCACGGGAGTATGGCTCCTTGCCAAACTGCCACTCCTCAGAGAGCTTGCAATTAGCGAGATAATTCACCATGTGAGCTACCTCGTCATGAGGCATCTCCTTGCTGACAAATCCAACTCGGGTCGAGTTGGCCGCTCATTTGACAGATCAAATGAGGACGGCTTTGAAACGGGAGCACCCGGCGCACCACGAAGGCGGCCAGCAGGTCGGACCCAGTCAGGCCCTCCGACTGGATCATTACCCAGAGTCGGGCGACGGCAGCGGCTCCAGCCTGTGTCAGCGTCCTGGCCCGATAGGACCACTGGGGCCGCCTCCCAGCCGGCGGGCCGACTATGTAAGCCGGCAAGTTGACGTAGTCGCCTTGCGGGGCGACGTTCTTCACGTAGAAGTACGACTTCTGCCAGAGCTTCATCGACTGGATCAGCGTAATGACATGGAAGGGGTTGTCGGCTGCCGACCTCCGCATCGCGATGAAGGCGCCGCTCTGAGCCGGCACGCCCTGCATCCGGGTGCCGAGCTTGGATTGGAAGAACTCCCCCCAGAGCTCGAGGGTGGGAAGAACGCCAAGAAAGCCCTCGCACAGAGTGACGAAGGCAGACAACAGCACCACCTTGTTTGGAGTGAGGTGGTGCGGCTGGAGCTGGTAGAATTCAAGGAAGGAGCGGAAGAAGGCGCTAGCTGGCAGGCCGAGGCCGCGCAAGAAATGCGAACGGAAGATTACCCGCTCGCCTTCCTCCTGCGCCGGCTTGATCTCCTTCTCTGGCGCGAGACGGACCTGCACCTGGTCCTTGCCGGGCAACCACCGCGTCTTGCGGAGGAAGTCGATGTGGTCCGCGTGGACGTTGGAGCCGTCCCAGTCTCCGCCGTGCTGCATGATGGCAAGAAGCTGACGAGAAAGGGTGCGGCGGCGGAGAAACCACGGCCCCGCGGCGGTGAGGTTGCGGGGTGGTGCCAAGATTGGTGGGACGGCGCGGCGGCGAGAGGTTGCTGCGATGGAGAGAAGGAGGAAGAAGATGGCGGAGCTAGGATGAGTGTGCGAGCGTCTGCCGCTCCCCCTCCTCCCCCTACTTATAGCCTCGTGCGGTGAAGCCGAGGAGGCGAGGCGTGGGGGGAATGTGGGATTAACTGCGCCCACTCCCCCATGTCCCGCGATTATAGCGCCCTAACGACGTGCAGAAACTGTCGTCGGGAGGCGAGCGGCCCGCTTTGGGCCACAGAAAATCCACGCCTGGGCCTAGGCGTGGAAGTGGTGGGCCCCGGCCTACGGCGGCGTCCCGTCGCGCGCGTGGGCTGGCAGGCTTTTCTCAGCCGGAGGGTGCCACGTGGCGCACGGGCGGCGAGCGGCCAGCCCGCAGCCCGGCGAGCGCACCGGCAGGCTCCCGCTTTCAGACTTAAAAAAATTTCACCAAGACGGCGCACCCAACCGAAGCCGGCTCCTAGCTACTGGCTCTTCAAGATAAGAAGCTGACCGAGCTTCTCGACCTCCTCTCAGCCTCGAAGCCGAACCAGCTTCGGGGACTACTGTCGGAGTAAATGGCCATGGGTAGCCATTCCGACTCCCCCTGGCTCTTCAAAAAATTACCAGGCCAATCGAGCCTTCAAGCATCCAGAGCACAGGGCCGCCTTCCCCTGGCCGGCTATCACCTAGGCCGACTACCAGAAGGCGACCCGGCCTCAAAAACCTTCCCGAAGAGAACTACAAGATGGCCGACTCTAGGAAGCCGGCCCCAAGAGGACCGACTCCCAGAAGCCGGCCATGAAGAAGGCCGACTCCCAGAAGCCGGCCAAGGCTGCACCCTCAAGGGCTGCACCCACATAACGGTGATGAGACGGGGCGTGGCTACAGTACAACCTGCCACCCCCCGAATCCCGGAGCACGTGTGGCCACAGTACGCCGTACAGGTCGGCCATCCTCCGTCCGGCGCGGCACTGTTGCCATGTTGACCATGACACCACCCACGACAGGTGCCAGTACGGCCCGCGGGCGGCGGGCCTCTTTAGCCAGAGAGATGCTCGAAGGCGGCCAAGCCTCCCCCAGTCGGCCTGGGACATAGCCGGCTCCCAACAGCCGGCTATTCCCCATCATCGAAGTATGTGCATCATTAAGGAGACAAGACGAGGTAAGGCTACAGTGAGAGCCCGCAAGGCGGCGGCACTGTGGCCATGCTTACTTCGACAAAGCCCTCGTCATCAGAGGCAAGGCTACAGTAACCAGCCACCGACAAGACCCCCAAGCGGTGGGGCCGGCCTGTCGGCCATGAGGCCGGCAGCCGGCGGGACCCACCAGTCGGCGGACCCCAGCGGTCGGCGGAGAAGCCGGCGAATACAGACACTGACGGCTAGGACCCGCGTCCAGCCGGATTACCATTGTACCCCTGGGGGGTCGGCCTATATAAACCCCCTAGGGCACCCATGCAAAGGGTTGATCTCAGATAGTTTTAGACACCACATAGAGAGAAAAGGAGAGCTAGCCTTGCCCTTCTTCTTCCTCTAGCCAAACAGCTCAAGGATCCTCTTGTAGCTACGTGTATTGATCTAGTGATTATGCGGAGACCCCGTAGAGCAGGATTAGGGGTGTTATCTCCACGGAGAGCCCCGAACCTGGGTAAGATTCGCCGGCGTGCATGTCTTCGCCTTATCCCATTTCCAGGCACCGGCGGTGTCTTACTGGCTCCCACAATGATAAGCCACCCGTTGGCATATGTCGCACCTACCACCCGACAGGATTATACACGATTCATGGGTTGATAGGTATGTGTGCATATAATGGAATCCATATAATGACTTACTATGTTTGACATACTTTTCTTAGCCGCTAACAATCTCTTTGTTTTGTAGGTTAAGTTGGGCTGGACTTCTACCCTTGGCACGGCTGGTTGAGGGTACATTGGATGAGTGGGTTGATGGTCCGGACTTAGATGAGGCAGGTGAACCATTGCAGTTACACAAGAGGCAAGTGAAACGTTTCTCTTACGACAAGTCACTCCTTACCTGCTTAGTAGATAGATGGAGACCAGAGACACATACGTTTCACTTTCCTTGGGGAGAGATGGCGCAGGATGTGTCTTACTTGTTGGGATTACCTCTGGCCGGTGCTGCCATAGGTCCCTTAGAGGCAGAATCTGGTTAGCAAGCAGTGATGCAGACCCGTTTTTTGGCTACGGTGCCGATTGCTAGGGCCATAGACAACGATCCTCATGGGCCTCTTTTTAGATGGTTGAGCTAGTTTCAGGTAACCTTCACGGCCACTTAGTTAAAAATGTTGTTTTATTTAGTTCCTCGATGTTCATACAATCATTACGTTTCTATGTAGATTGTCTCGGATGTCCCGATGTTCAGTTGTCGGAGGCACAGATTGACCGGTCCCTTGAGGCATATATTCTTTGGCTGTTCGGCAAGACGATGTTTACGGAGAACCACGTGACCACTGTCGATGCACGACTCATCGGTATTGCACGAGAGATAGCTGACGCACGTTGCCCTGCGGATATTCTGCAGATGAGTTTTGGTTCTGTTGTGTTAGCGGCTACGTACAGAGGCATGTGCAAAGCTTGCTTGTTGAAGTCTAGAAAGTCTAGTCTTGTTGGATGTCCATTATTGTTGAAGCTCTGGTAATACGAGAGATTCCCTATTGGACGACCCTATGTCTATGTTGATAAACCTTTTGGTTTGGAGGACTTAGCTGGGGCTTATGTGCCTGCTATCGGCGACTTGCCTACTATGGGATCTGTTTGGACACGGCGAGAGGTACTTTTATATTAAGTAACAATTAATTCCATTATTTCTTGCCATTCAATAGTATTACTAATGCTTATTTGTTGTCATGCACAGAGACAGTTTGCGCATAGCCAGGTTAGGGGATGCTACGCGTCCTTCACGGCGCAGTTTGATAGTTTGCACGAGGATCAGGTTATCTGGGAGCCATACTCGCCTCAGGCTATATCATCAAGGTGCCCGGTTGGGATTTCTGAATTGTGCACTAGAGATCGGCACTATTGGATGACCAAGGCCAAGTTGGTGTTCGACGTGACGGTTGAGGAGATGGCTCTTCATAGGGTGATGAGACAGTTCAGTCTATATCAAGAGCCTGAGATTCCAGATATTCCGCACTTGCCAGAACACGTGCACAAGTAAGTACTAATACTATTTTAGTTGTCAGCTCTGCATTCATAATATACCTAATCATGTATCGCGCATGTCAATCTCACGGACAGTCGCCTAGGAGGAAACAAGTCCATGGCTTATTGGCTTAAGAGCATTACCCCTTACGTTGACGAATGGACTACCGTGCTGACAAATATCTGGGGTGAGGTTCGACCCTTTAACTGGGATATGTTCGGGTTGTATCTGCAGCGTTACCGGCATACAACGAGGATCTACTTGGTTCCATCAGCTGCTCCTGATCAGATCGAAGACCCTCTCACCAGCGATATGTACCCAACTGCCTCTGTTGTAGGAACCAGACACCACGCGGTATGTGCCTTGGTTCTCGTATGTTAAGTCTTTTGTTAACCTGGACATATTCGCTTGGTTATCTATTCGTGGTGTCTATCATACAACGAGGATATAATTGGTTAACTCTTCGTGTACAGGATAACTTGACAGTACAGGCGCGAGAGGAGGTTTCCGCCTTAATGCAGTGCTTTCAGAGGGGAGAAACTATCCCACCGCGAGAGGGCGTCTCATGGTTGAGGCGTCTTGATGACAAGCTACGCGGGATTTACGCAGCTGTTACGTGTAGACAGTCTTCGGATGTTGCACTTCCTCCTCCAGCACATCGTCCGCCACGTCCCTCTGTACAGCATTCAGAACCACGACCCTCTATGCACCATTCAGAACCACGACCCTCTATGCACCGTGCAGAACCTCATCCTTCACAGCCAGGGAGTTCTTCCTGGCATCAGCCACCTCCTTCACAGCCAGGGAGCTCTTCCTGGCATCAGCCACCTCCTTCACAACTAGGGAGCGCTTACTGGCATTAGCAGATGGAACTAGGTAACACTACTCACTACATTCTTTTCAATAGTGTAGTAATGGTCCCTGCATTCTCAGCAGTCACTGATGCTTACTGGTGGTGCTTCGTTCATGCATTTGTATCAATTTTACATGTTTTACTTTACCGCAGGCGGCAACCAGTCGCAACCGTTCATGCATTCAAAGCAGTCACCGATTCTTAGTGGTGGTGCTTCGTACTTTGAGGGCGACGGCGAGGATGATGACCAAGCTACAAACATTTATGGCTTCTCGCAGACAGTGTTTCACACTCCACCACCACCACCGACGCAGGAGACACAGACCGTGACAGATGAGGTTAACTATGGTCGTGGTTATCGTGAGCCTCGTCCACCGCCTCAGCGCTTACCGCCTTCCGGTCCTCGCCCGAGGAAGACCCAGACTCGTCGTCGTCCCCCGCAGTGATATGCTTATCTATCTATGTATGACTCATTATCTATGTTAGTTTCAGACTATTCGCAGCTGTGAGTCAGTATTTATGTATGAGACATGCTTCATGTATGTGTTACTATCGCACTTGCTTCTATCTGATCAGGAGACATATATTGTTTTATGTATGCGAGAGACATATTACTATTAATTCGCATTCTTATTTCAGTTACATTTCCAAAGAGACTACAACCGATAATTAAGATACAAGTACATCTGAATTAAACGGTGCGGCTGAACTTGTGCAATACATCTTACATACTACAAAATGAAATTCAGATAGAACATAATGCCCTACAATAATACGGTACAAACTAATAATGCAAATACATCTGAATGAAACGGTACAACTGGAATACATCTTACTTACTACATGAAGTCATCATCGTCATCCTCCGTTGATGCAGCCCTCTTGCCCTTCGACGATGCGGTCCTCTTGCCCTCCGTCGATGCAGAACTCTTGCCCTTGGTCGATGCAGAACTCTTGCCCTTCGAGGATGCAGAACTCTTGCCTTTGGACAATGTTGAACTCTTGCCCTTCGACGATGCAGAACTCGGAAGCGGTGGCATGAAGATATCATCTTCGTCCTCGCTCTCCTCAGTCCATAATGTATTCTTTGTTGCAGTCCTTCTGAAAGTTTCACTCTTTGGCTCCACTACCTTCTTCCACCTTTCATGCAACCTAATAAGTTCTTTACGTACCTCCTCATAGGTCCTTTCAGGCCACCCAGACCTACGTAATTCGTGAGCCAACTCATTCATTATGGTGTCACTACCGGTGAGTTCGTCCCATGGAACTATCCTACAGTCCATCCTGAAATCGGTAGCTAGACTTAGAAGAGTCCTGCTCATCCCAGGGTGAAAACTACGATCGAATGGATAATGGGACATCTCGACTACACTACAGTGGAATTCTTATCCACCTCCGCCTGAAGGGGGTTTTATAGATAAAGAGGAGAAAATGGCGGGAAAGAATGACTGCGGTATGGCGGGAAGGGGTTGGCGGGAAACGGGTGGCGGGAAGGGGTTGTCGGGAAACGGGTGGCGGGAAACGGGTGGCGGGAAGGGGTTGGCGGGAAACGGGTGGCGGGAAAATACATTTCGGCCTAAGCCATGCAACTTCGGCCAACGCTAGACCAAAAAAAGACTTTTCGGCCTACACTTGACCAAAAAGTGTATTTGGGCCTACACTTGACCAAAAAGTTTATTTCGGCCAAGTGGTGGCCGAAAACAGCCATTTCGGCCAGGACCCCACCTCTTCGGCCAAGGCAAGGCCGAAAAGCCTACTTCGGCCTAGAGGTGGCCGAAAACACCCATTTCAGCCAACGTGTGGCCGACAGGGTGCTATTTTTGATTTTTATCCACATCATGCAATAGTTTCCGAATTTGCTATAAAATACGTGATAGTTTTGAAAAAAAAATCCATATCCAAGGACTCAACGCAACGACGATTTCCAATCATGCAAGGACCAATAATAACACTACTCTCCATAACTCCATAGCCCATGACACTACAGCACACGTCCTATATCTACATGCTCCTGCCATTTAACGCCATGCTCTAGTCTACGGTGAGTGCCATGCACGCATACACCTCCTCCTAGACTAAGATTACTCACACGTCCATCTCGCCATCTCACCATCTCGTCGCCGATTGGTCATCTGCATTTCTATATGCGCTGACAAATCAACCCCAACTCGCACTGCCCTCCTGTTTTATACTCCCTCTGTAAATTAATATAAGAGTTTTTAGATCACTACTTTAGTATTCTAAACGCTTTTATATTAGCTTACGGAGGGAGTATTTTTCTTGAATGCTTTGGAGCCATATAGATCATCAGATTAGAACACGCACCACCACTTACTACCTAGTGTTGTGGGCTTTTGCGCTCCACAACCAACCCCTCGCCATCTTTTCTTTCTAGATAATGGAAGGAAACATATACATTTTCTGGACTCTCTCAAGGGAGAGCTATTTCAAGCTTAGGAACTAAAGGTGTCAAGACTTTGAGGTGGCTAAAATTATTCATTGCAATCTGAAAGGAGAGCAGTTTTAAGCATCTAAATCAAGGGTTTCAAAAGGACTACATTCCCCAACTACTCGTGATACCGAAAAGGACATGACACTGGAAAGATATGTGGTCTGGCCCCTCTCGATCGTATCCACGGGACAAGACAATGGCTAGCTATGCTATAATTGGCACAAATTAGTAGAAGCAAAGCAAAGAATAATACTTGATTAATTACACTACTATATAATCATCATGCTTTGCTCATTTTGCATTGGTAGGGCACCACCAATGCAATCACATCATCTGTATATAAAATGTGCCGACTACACACAATATGTTAACTAATGTGGCAGTGTGCATTTTTAATGAGCAAACGAGGGATTTTGTGCCTTAAACTCTTAATCTAGATACAACTCTTATTGCCGCACATAAGTTAAGTCATGTTTTCTCTCACACACAACACACGCTGAATGAGAGCTCTTAAATTTGGGATACAACACTAACAAAAAGAAACAAAATATGACATTTAATTATATGTTTGAGGAGATTACCATTTTTTTCTTTCTCATTCATCGCACATACCCGTCCAAAGATCTTATTATATGTTTGAGGAGATTACTATTTTTTTCTCATTCATCGCACTAGCACATACCCCGTCCAAAGAAGATATTTCATCCCTTTGTACTTTGACAAATATCAGTGATTCTTAGCGTCAACTTAGAAATAGCCGTTTCTCAATCGTCTACGAAATAACAAAACCGATGGTTTAACGTATACCATAAACTCATGGTACAAATGCATCATGACGACCATTAGTGGATCATCCTCTCGGCAATTCGCAATCCCATAGTCCAACATATTATCCATCAACGAACAATTGAATACTTCTAATCACAAATCCATCCCCTTTTTTATAGCGGAGAGGCTCGAGATGAGCCCAACTTTGAATTAACAGAGCCATCAACCGGCCAGGATTACAGCGAGCCACAACACACAAGCACAAAAAAACAGAAGAAAACGGGGATGCAACCCAGGACGGTCGATACACAAAGATGAATGAAAGCTAATAGGGCACAAACTGAGAGACGAAAAGCAACAACTTCGAGGACCTTGTCCACCAATGAGCTTACAATGGAGACGACGAAAGTCCTGAGGGGAGCCATGCCACCGGAGTGGATCTCACCTTCGAACGCTCCCTATTGAGAATGAGAAGTCAGGTGCTAGCAGTCTCCACCTCCAAAGAGGGCCCTTTCACTCTCGCCTTGGATCACAGTCAGCAAGGTGGAGCCGCCAACCTAAGAGCACACATGAACACTGGATTGGCAATCAGGAGAACGACACGTCGATCACGACCACCACACTAAGCAAACTTCCTGAGGACCCAAGCCATCGCCCCACAATGACAATCCAAATTTGATTCGACACTCAGAGGCAAATCATTAAAATCGTATTTCAAAATGGCAAGTCACTAAAAATCGTATTTCAAAAAATATATTTTGCGTATATCACACGCTTAAGATATATATACATTACATTACAGCAAACATTTAATGAATGAATAATTTAAAAAATCCTCATAATCACAAATCCATAACTGCTCCCTTGTAACCTTCCTTTCCAGAAAAACACGCCATTAAGGGCCCGTTTGGATCCCTTCCACAAAAATCAGCCTGGGTCATGCACGAACCTCAGGCGTCCGATTTTGGAGGCCTGCGGCTGAGATCTCTGTCTGAGTGAAGACCTACCTGATAGGCCTCAATCCAGACAGGGCCTAAGTGGCACTCCAGCAGGTCTCTCAGGTTTGTAGGCCAAGGTTAAAACTTCCAATAGAAGAAAAATGATGAACCTCATTGAAATATTCAATGTCAATAGTGAATTTTAATGAATTGCAATCAAATTTGAATTGGTTTAAAGTTAATCTGATTCTGACCCACAATTTGGAGGTTAGAAATCACTGAAATTTTGTGAACATTTTTTAAAAATTTCACAGAAAACAGTTTATTCCCACAAAAAATCTAGTGTCTCTTGCATGAATCAAAGAGTTCTAAAGCTAAGCACTATCGTTAGCACACTATAACAGTGTAGGACAGTACCGTGGTGGGCCCACCAGCTAACCGCAACCTTAAAACCGAGCGCGGTCAGCAGCGAGTCCAAACACTCTGACACAAAGAAGCTTCCTTTCCTCGTCCCCAGCCATGCCGCCCGCCCGCCCCTTCCACCCCCCACTGCACCTCGCCGTCGCCGCCCTCCTCCTCTCCACCCTCCTCCATGCCGCCTCCGCCGCGACGTCCCCCGAGGTGGACGCCCTCATGGCCTTCAAGTCGTCCCTCGCCATCCCTCCCGCGGCCGACCCGTTCTTCGCGTCCTGGGACGCCTCGGCCGCCACGCCCTGCAACTTCACCGGCGTCACGTGCCGCGGCTCCGCCGTCACCGCGCTCTCCGTACACGATCTGAACGTCTCCGCCGAGTCCGTCCCGTTCGACGTCCTCTGCGGCTCGCTGAAGTCGCTCGCCACGCTCTCGCTCCCGTCCAACGCGCTCGCGGGGACCATCGCCGGCGTCGACGCGTGCGTGGGGCTCCAGGAGCTCACCCTCCCCTTCAACTCCTTCTCCGGTGAGATCCCCGACCTCTCGCCGCTCACCGGGCTCCGCACGCTCAACCTCTCCACCAACGCCTTCTCCGGCTCCTTCCCCTGGTCCGCGCTCGCCGCCATGCCGGGCCTCCAGGCGCTCTCCGCCGGGGACAACCCGTACCTCACGCCCACCAAGTCCTTCCCGCCCGAGATCACCAGGCTCACCAACCTCACCAAGCTCTACCTCTCCGCCGCCAACATCGCCGGTCCCATCCCCGCGGGCATCGGGCGGCTCACCAGGCTCGTCGACCTCGAGCTCGCCGACAACCCCCTCACCGGCGAGATTCCTCCGGCGATCGCCCAGCTGGTGAATCTCCAGAGCCTCGAGCTCTACAACTGCTCCCTCGCCGGCGCTCTCCCGCGGGGGTTCGGGAGGCTCACCAAGCTGCAGTTCTTCGACGCGTCCCAGAACCAGCTCACCGGCGGCCTCTCGGAGCTCCGATCCCTCACGCGGCTCGTCTCGCTGCAGCTCTTCTACAACGGGCTCTCCGGAGAGGTGCCCCCCGAGTTCGGCGAATTCAGGGAGCTCGTCAACCTGTCGCTCTACAACAACAGCCTCACCGGCGAGCTGCCGCAGAAACTGGGGAGCTGGTCGGCGCTCAACTTCATCGACGTGTCCACCAACCTGCTCACGGGTCCGATCCCGCCGGACATGTGCAGGCGCGGCACCATGCTGAAGCTGCTGATGCTGGAGAATCGATTCTCCGGCGAGATTCCGGCGACGTACGCGACCTGCACGACGCTGCAGAGGTTCAGGGTCAGCAAGAACTCGCTCACCGGCGAGGTGCCCGAGGGAATCTGGGCGCTTCCAACAGCCGAGATCATCGACCTCGAGGGCAACCAGTTCACCGGTGGCATCGGCGACGCCATCGGGAAAGCCGCGTCGCTCACCAGTCTCCACCTCGCCGGGAACAAATTCTCCGGCGCGATACCCTCGTCGATAGGCGACGCAGCGAAGCTGCAGAGCATTGACGTGTCGTCGAACGAGCTCTACGGCGAGATACCAGCGAGCATCGGCAAGCTGGTCCATCTCGAGAGCCTGGACATCGCGGGGAACGGGATCAGCGGAGCCATCCCGGCGAGCCTCGGGTCGTGCTCGGCGCTCAGCACGATGAACCTCGCCGGGAACAAGCTCACCGGCGCGATCCCGTCGGAGCTGCGGGGCACGAGTCTGAATTTGTTGGACATTTCGAGCAATGAACTCTCCGGCGCCGTGCCGGCGATCCTCGCCGAGCTGAAGCTGAGCTACCTAAACCTGTCGGACAATCGGCTCGACGGGCCCGTGCCGGCGGGGCTGGCCATCTCGGCCTACGGCGAGAGCTTCCAGGGGAACCCCGGCCTGTGCGCCAACAACGGAGCCGGCTTCCTCCGCCGCTGCACGCCGGGAGACGGTGGCCGTTCGGGGAGCACCGCGCGCACGCTCGTCACCTGCCTCCTCGCCGGCATGGCGGTCCTGCTCGCCGTCCTCGGCGTGGCGATATTCATCAAGAAGCGCCGGCAGCACGCGGAGGCCGCGGCCATGGCCGGCGCCGGCAAGCTTCTGTTCGCGAAGAAGGGGTCTTGGAACGTCAAGTCGTTCAGGATGATGGCGTTCGACGAGCGGGAGATCGTGGGCGGCGTCCGGGACGAGAACCTCATCGGCAGCGGCGGGTCCGGGAACGTGTACCGCGTGAAGCTCGGGTGCGGCACCGTGGTGGCGGTGAAGCACATCACCCGGACCCGCGCCGCGGCGGCCGCGAGCGCCGGCCCGACGGCGGCCATGCTGCCCCGGTCGGCGTCGGCGTCGGCGCGGCAGTGCCGCGAGTTCGACGCGGAGGTGGGCACGCTGAGCTCCATCCGGCACGTGAACGTGGTGAAGCTGCTGTGCAGCGTGACGAGCGAGGACGGCGCGGCGAGCCTGCTGGTGTACGAGCACCTCCCCAACGGCAGCCTCTACGAGCGGCTGCACGGCCCGACCGCCAGGAAGCTGGGCGGGCTCGGCTGGCCGGAGCGGTACGAGGTGGCCGTGGGCGCCGCCCGGGGGCTGGAGTACCTCCACCACGGCTGCGGCGACCGGCCCATCCTCCACCGCGACGTCAAGTCCAGCAACATCCTCCTCGACGAGGCCTTCAAGCCCCGCATCGCCGACTTCGGGCTGGCCAAGATCCTGGACGCCGGCGGCGGCAAGCAGGGCGAGCCGTGGTCGTCGTCGGGCGGCGCGGTGGCGGGCACGGTGGGGTACATGGCGCCGGAGTACGCGTACACGCGCAAGGTGACGGAGAAGAGCGACGTGTACAGCTTCGGCGTGGTGCTGCTGGAGCTGGCGACGGGGCGCGCGGCGGTGGCCGACGGCGAGGACGTGGTGGAGTGGGCGTCGCGGCGGCTGGACGGGGCCGGGAACGGGCGGGAGAAGGCGATGGCGCTGCTGGACGGGTCGGCGGCGCGGGAGGAGTGGGAGAAGGAGGAGGCCGTGCGGGTGCTGCGCGTTGCGGTGCTGTGCACGAGCCGCACGCCGGCGGTGCGGCCGTCGATGCGGTCCGTGGTGCAGATGCTGGAGGACGCGGCCGTCGGGCGCGAGTGCTCCGGCAACGGCAAGCCCGCCCTGGAGGTCAAGGTCGTCGTCGCCTAGCCGTTCAAAGTTATTTCAGTGTCTGAACTGAACATTTTGGATCAGCGCTAGCCGTCCGATCGGAGCAACGGACGGCCGAGATCTGAGCAGGCGCGTTCAAGCGTGTGTAGAGCATGTAGCATGTGGTGTGTTAGTAGTAAAGATAAAGATTGTTCGTTGGTGAAGAATTACCCAACCAATCTTGTGTGTGTACTCGTAGGAAATTACCAGTGGCATCATCCATTCTGCTTGGTAGATCAATCATTGGCAGGTCAAACTACCCAGTGAAAAAAAATACAGTACTCTTGGCCAAACATACATTCTCTCTGATTGACTGACTTCTCAGCCTGGATTTCTGCATAGAAAATTACGGTACTAAGAGCAAAAATGAGCATCTCCATTTTGCTTACTGAATCCATAGTTGGCAGTCAGGCAGGTCGTCAAAGCAAAGCAGTAAAAAAATAATCTAAGCAGCACCTACATTCTCTCTGACTGCCTGGATTTCTGCAGAGAAACATACATTAGTAAAAGAGCAAGATGACCCTTGAGAGAGAGGTGAGACAGTGAGAGAGAGAGAGAGAGAGAGAGAGAGAGAGAGAGAGAGAGAGAGACAGAGATGCGTTGTCCAGCTGACACACACACACATGCCCGGAAGGGATGCTTCCAAACAAACAAACAAACCGCGCGTCGCCGGAAATCGGTTCGGGGTTGGCCGGTTTCGCGTATGTACGTACGTCGCCGTCGCGGTTGGGTGACGGACGCCAACTGTCCGCGAATCAGTGCAGAGATGGGCGATCCGCCACGTTTTTCAGGCAAGCGCGTAGACTTTCTTTTTTTGAATGTTAAGCGCGTAGACTTTCTTGCACGTTTGAACAGCATCAGCACCGGCACTGCTGCGGCTGCGGCTGGTGGTGCCTCGTGTGACATGGCACTTTTGTCTCCTAGTATCGTATCTTATCCTGTCCACCGACCTACTACCTCTGTCCATTCAAAGTATATGCATCCAGCTCGTGCCCTAAGTCAAACTTTTAAAATTTTGACAAACATTTTAAAGAAATAGCAGAATTTACGGCACCAAATTAGTATCGGTAGATTCGTTTTAAAATATACTTTCATAATACACTAAGTTGGTCAAAATTTTAAAACTTTGATTTGATAAAAGGTATGAATACACTTATTCACGGATAGGGGAGCACTAAGTTCCTTTTTTTGCCATGAACGAAAACTGAATAACAATGCCGCGTTCATTCTGAAAAATCAAGTGAAAACCAATCATATCCACTGTCTTCTTAATGCGCGCTTGGATGCGCCGTTTTCCAGTTGTCAAATTAATTATGTCTTTTTTTCTTTCAAGGGATGTTGTGGCAATTCATATTTCACGCACACCGTGGAGGCGTCAAGCAAAGGTGGACCCTCACGTGCACTGTTTGGCCGGGCATGTAGGACGGTACTACTTCTGATTTTGGGAGGGTTCCGTTAGTTTTTCATTTCTTTTCGTATCTATCATTTTTTTCCTTTTCATGTTTGTTATTATATGTTTTTTATTTTTCATATTTTTAAAATTTATGTATATGGTTCAGTTTATGAATATTTTTTGAAATTCTGGAATATACTTTAAATTGGTGAGCATTTTTCAAATATGTGAACAAATCCAAGCAGTATAGAGACTAAAAAAATCTTGAACCCCATACTAAATTTCAACATACGTGTAGCCCTCATGTAGATCACTCTAGCCCACTCATTAAAAAAATATCTTTCTCAGCTAAGGTGAAACCAAAGTCATTGTGAGCATGTCTCTATCCAAAGATCGAAAGGTTCGTCGGATCTTTCAAAATTCCATGATGTCACCAAGATCAAATTATGCAACAAGAGAAACAATAAGAAATTCCAGTGATATATCTCATTTAACACCCCACACATCATATGTGCAATGTCGCATATCACATATGCTCTAGTCGTACCTGCAACTCCGCATGGTATCGCTCTGATACAATAGTAGGGGAATGTGCTACACAAAAAAATGGTGCGAGTCTTACCTCAGGAAGAGCCGTGTCGGGTGGTAGGTGCGACATATGCCAACGGGTGGCTTATCATTGTGGGAGCTAGTAAGACATCGCCGGTGCCTGGAAACGGGATAAGGCGAAGACATGCACGCCGGCGAATCTTACCCAGGCTCGGGGCTCTCTGTGGAGATAACACCCCTAGTCCTGCTCTGCCTGCGGGGTCTCCGCATGATCACTAGATCAACACAAGTAGCTACAAGTGCTCCTTGAGCTGTTTGGCTAGGGGAAGAAGAAGGGCAAGGCTAGCTCTCCTTTTCTTTCTATGTGGTGTGTAAAACTCTATGCATGGGTGTCCTGGGGGATTTATATAGGCCTACCCCCAGGGGTACAATGGTAATCCGGCTGGGTGCGGGTCCCAGCCGTCAGTGTCTGTGCTCGCCGGCTTCTCCGCCGGCCGTTGGGGCCCGCCGACTGGTGGGTCCCGCCGGCTGTCGGCCTCTTGGCCGACAGGCCGGCCCCACCGCCTGGGGGCCTTGTCGGCAGCTGGTTACTGTTGCCTCGCCCCTGATGACGAAGGCTTTGTCGAGGTAAGCGTGGCGACAGTGCCGCCGCCTAGCGGGCTCTCACTGTAGCCTCACCTCGTCTTGTCTCCTTAATGATGCACATGTTTCGAGGGAGGGAGGTAGCCGGCTATTGGGAGCCGGCTACGCCTCAGGCCGACCAGGGGAGGCCGGGCCACCTTTGAGCGTCTCTCTGGCTGAAGGGGCCCACCGCCCGCGGGCCGTACTGGCGCCTGTCGTGGGTGACGTCGAGGTCAACATGGCTACAGTGCCGCGCCGGACGGGGGATGGCTGACCCGTACGGCGCCCTGTGGCCATGCATGTTCCGGGATTCGGGGGTGATAGGCTGTACTGCGGCCATGCCCCGTCTTATCACCGTTATGTGGGTGCAGCCCTGGTGGGTGAAGTCTTGGCCGGCTTCTGGGAGTCGGCCTTCTTCATGGCCGGCTTCTGGGAGTCGGTCTTCTTAGGGCCGGCTTCCTGGAGTCGGCCATCTCGTAGCTTTCTTCGGGAAGGTTTTGAGGCCGGGTCGCCTTCTGGTAGTCGGCCTTGGGGATAGCCGGCCAGAGAAAGGCGGCCCCATGCTCTGGATGCTTGAAGGCTCGATTAGCCTGATAATTTTTCGAAGAGCCAGGGGAAGTCGGTTAGGCTACCCGTGGCCATTTACTCCGACAGTAGTCCCCAAAGCTGGTTGGGCTTCGAGGCTGAGAGGAGGTTGAGAAGCTCGGTCAGCTTCTTATCTTGACGAGCCAGCAGCTGGGAGCCGGCTTCGGTTGGGTGCGCCGTCTTGGCGAAACTTCTGAAGTCTGAAGGCGGGAGTCGGTTGGTGCGCACGCCGGGTTGCGAGCCGGCCGCTCGCCGCCCGCGTGCCACGTGGCACCCTCCGGATGAAAAAAGCCTGCCAACCCACGCGCGCGAAAGGACGTCGCCGCAGGCCGGGGGCCCACCACTCCTACGGCTAGGCCCAGGCGCGGATTATCTGTGGCCCATAGCGGGCCGCACGCCTTCCGGCGGCAGTTTCTGCACGTCGTTAGGGCGCAATAATCGCGGGACGTGGGGGAGTGGGCGCAGTTAATCCCACGTCCCCCCACGCCTCGCCTCCTAGGCTTCGCCACACGAGGCTATAAGTAGGGGGAGGAGGGGAAGCGGCAGACGCTCGCACGCTCATCCTCTCTCCGCCATCTTCTTCCTCCTCCTTTCCATCGCAGCAGCATCTTGCCGCCGCGCCGTCCCACCAATCTTCGCACCACCCCACAGCTTCGCCGCCGCGGGGCCGTTCTTTCTCCGCCGCCGCACCCTTTCTCGCCAGCTTCTCGCCATCATGCAGTATGGCGGAGACTGGGACGGCTCCAACGTCCATACGGACCACATCGACTTCCTCCGCAAGACGCGGCGGTTGCCCGGCAAGGACCAGGTGCGGGTCCGTCTCGCGCCGGAGAAGGAGATCACGCCGGCGCTGGAGGAAGGCGAGCGGGTAATCTTTCGCTCGCACTTCCTACGCGGCCTCGGTCTGCCCGCGAGCGCCTTCTTCCGCATCTTCCTCAAGTTTTATCAGCTCCAGCCGCACCACCTCACTCCAAACACGGTGGTGTTGTTGTCCGCCTTCGTCACTCTGTGCGAGGGCTTTCTTGGCGTTCTTCCCACCCTCGAGCTCTGGGGGAAATTCTTCCAAACCAAGCTCGGCACCTGCATGCAGGGCGTGCCGGCTTAGAGCGGCGCCTTCATCCCGATGCAGAGGCCGGCAGCCGACAACCCCTTCCCTGTCATCACGCTGATCCAGTCGGTGAAGCGCTCACAGAAATCGTACTTCTACGTGAAGAACGTCGCCCCGCAAGGCAAGTACGTCAACTTGCCGGCTTACGTAGCCAGCCCGCCGGCTGGGAGGCGGCCCCAGTGGTCCTATCGGGCCATGACGCTGTCGCCGGATGGAGCCGCTGCCGTCGCCCGACTCCGGGTAATGATCCAGTCGGAGGGCCTGACTGGGTCTGACCTGCTGGCCGCCTTCGTTAAGCGCCGGGTGCTCCCGCTTCAAAGCCGCCCTCATCTGATCAGTCAGATGAGCGGCCAACTCGATCCGAGTTGGATGTGCACCAAGGAGATGCCTCATGACGAGGTGGCTCATATGGTGAATTATCTCGCGAACTGCAAGCTCTCCGCAGAGTGGCAGTTTGGCAAGGAGCCGTACTCCCGTGCTCATCCCCCGCCTACGGTATGCTTTCTTTATCTTTTCTTTTTTTAGTTTTGTCACCAAGTTTTTCTTGGCCGACTCTGACCAGTCGGTACGTCTTGGCAGAGCCCTCTCATTCGACCTGCGGCCGGGACAACGGGGGCGGATCGCCGATTTCTCCCTGACAGGGCGGAGCATGACTTGGAGGACCCCGACATGGGGGCGACCGCCATGGACGACAACACCGAGGCGGGAGGCGGCAAAGCAGGCGGCTCTGGGCTTGGAGCCAGCTTCGACGGCTGGCCGCATGACGACGAGGCGGAAATCGTCCCACGCCGCCAGCCGGCGTCCGACCATGGCGCGGGTTCCTCCGCCGTGCCGCCTGCTCGGGGCGGCGCGCAGAAGCGCCGGGCCGCGCCGGGCTTGTTCGGCAGTCGGCCGAAGAAGCCCAAGGGCGGGGCGGCTGCGAGCAGATGGGATGAGGCGGCCGCGAAGGCGGCCCGCTTCCGCAAGGTGGTGAAGCAGCCGCAAACGGTTTCGGCGTAAGTCTAGATTCTCTTGCATATTCTTTCTTCTTTTCTTGTCGATTTCTGAATCCTTGTCTTGTCTCAAAAATCAGGGCTCCGCTTTCTCTTGAGCGGGTTGCTGCCGCCTCCGTGGTTGGATCGCTAGGAGGATCCGGGAGCACCCGCCGTGTGGACCCCCGTGCCGAGCTTCAAGCGGCGACAGAGCGAAATGCGCGGGAGGCGCGGGAGGAGCGGGAGGCGGAAGAGTTGAGGGCGGCTGCCGCCAAGGCGGCGCAGGAGGAGGCGGAGGAGTCGGCGAAGGCACGGGCCAACGCGGCGGCTAAGGCCCAGGCGGAGGCTGCAGCCGCAAGCGGCAGCGGGGGGGGGCCTTGCTTGTCACCCCCCTGCGTGTAGCGGCGCCCGAGATCCCGGAGCCCCCGCCGGAGGAAGCCGGCGGCGACCTACCGGTGTTGGAGAGGGAGGACGACGTCGTCGTCCAGGAGAGGGAGGCGGCACCGCCCTCACCGACCGGGGCGGCCCAAGGCAGCCGGCCTAACGCGCCGCCTGCGCAATCGGCTGGAGGCGAGCCGGCTGTGAGGACAGACATGGTGGTTCGATCGCCATCGCGCCAGCGCGCGGGGAAGGCAACTTCGGCTCCGGACCCGCAGAAGGCCGCGGGCTCCAGCTCGTCGGCCCAGGACGTGGAGATGGCCAGTGCCAGCTCGGGGTGGACGCCGGGTGGTGGGACGGCCGTGGTAAATGTGGCGGCGCAAGAAGTCCAAAACCAGCTTCAATCCCAGGCCGCGGTTTTGAGGTAGTATAATGACGAGTTCCTCGCGACACGGGCGGCCATTCGGGTGAGTCTTCTCGTTTTTTGCTTCTTGATCTTGGTTTCTTCCGTGGGGGCGCGTCAGCGCACCCACTGGGTGTAGTCCCCGAGTTCCGAGTCGGCTACTGAGCAGGCGGCTTGGAACTTCTTGGTAGGCTTTGTTTGCTATCTTATTCTCATTCGCTTCTCTGTCCGACTTGCAGGACTACCACAACCTCCGTGCGGCTGCCTTCAACTCCCAGGCTCAGGAGCTGACCTAGAAGACTGCTGATCTAACTGAGAGCCTGGGTAAGTGCTTCATCTTTTATCTCACGTGGGGCGCGTCAGCGCACCCACTGGGTGTAGTCCCCGAGATTCGGGCCGACTGCTGAGCAGTCGGGTCGGATCTTTCTTGACGACTTCTTTCTTATTGCTCTTTTCTTCTCTGCCATATCTGCAGTGGCCAACGCCAAACTGAGGGAGCAGCTGGGTGGGACCCAGGCCGCCCTTCGCACTAAGGAAGCCGAGTTCGACGCCTTGGCTCAGGAGCGCGACCGCCTGGTCAAGAAGCTGGCCGACCAGGAGGAGAGCCATAAGGCGGCCCTGAAGGCGGTGCAGGATAGCGAGGCCGCCCTCCAAGACGAATATGAGACCGAGGCGGCGAGCTGGGCCGAGGCGAGGCAGTCGTTGATCAACGGCTACGGCCAGATCGAAGACTTGGTTGACGGTAGGCCGCCCTCTTCTTCGTTCCTTGCTTGCCGCTTGCCGTTTGGTTCACTCTCTAACTTTGTATTTTTCTCTTCTTTCTTGTGCAGAGTACTTTCCTGGCTACTCTACTGCCGCCAACCAGGTCGTCGAGGCCCACCGCAAGGCGCAAAGGCAGGCTGGCGCTGAGATCGCGCCGAACGCTCGCCGGTCGCTTGAGGAACAGCTCCTGGCGATTCAAGCCCGCCTCCAGCCGGCTCACCGCATGCTCCGCCGGCTTCAGCGTGTTGGGGCGCAGGTGCTGGCCGCTCTCTGGCCCGGCGAGGTGATTCCCCGCACCCCCAGTCGAACTGCCGACTGGCTGGAGGTAGCGGCCGGTCGCTTCGAGGCCTGGAAGGCTTCTGCGGCTCGTTCAGGCGCCAGGCGGGCGCTGGAGTTCGTCGAAGCCTGGTATCTGAGCTGAGCTTGGACCAGCTGGCCACCTGGCGGCAGGAGGCCGACACGGAGCTGGAGCCGGCGCGGCCGGCTATCATCCACCGTGCCTCGGCGATCGCTGACTACACCGACACCAGCGCCTTTGGTCCTGAGGTGGATGATAACGGCGTTGCCCAGCCGGAGGACTGGTTCGGGCTGAACCCAGCAGATGGCGAGGACTCGGCGGAGGAGATCGACTCCAGCGACGAGGGCGAGGAGGAGGAGGAAGAGGGTGAAGACGCCGTGCCAGATGGTGGAGCAGCCGGCCAGCCTCAGCTTGACCGTGCCTCCAGCAACAAGGCGCGTGCGAGCGCACCACCTGCAGCCGGCGATGATCAAGCCGAGACTCGCCAGTCGGCCACTCCTCCAGCCGGCGCTGCCGTCTCCACCGACCAGCCCGGCTCCCCTGTTGCGCCCTTAGCCTAATCTGCCGCCTTTACTTTCCTGTTTTATTACTCTTTGAACAATATTTTGTTAAGTTTGCGCAGTTCCACCCACTGGGGGTGTATTCGAACTATATTGACTGCCGGCCTGTTAAAGGCCTTATGTGTAAATATAATCATGCATGTGTTTGGCTTTCCATTGTTCTTGCTTTTCATCCTTTGGTTGTTTACTTTGCCGCCCTCCCTTGGTTGCCGCCTTCCCAGCCGGACAGCTGCTCTGCAGTCTGTGGCTGGAGAGGTGCTTGGCCGGTTGGGAGGGCAAGTACTCTAGCTTTCTTGGATTGTAGCGAAGTGACTGGGAAGCCGGTCAGCCGGCTGTTCTGACAGCCGGTAGGCGTGGTGGGAGGCCGGCTTGTGTTATATAAGTTCGTTAGTCCTTAGCCGTTTTTCGTGTGGGCATCCTTTCCTGCCTTTGGCTCTTGCGAGTCGGACAGTCGGTTCTTCGAGCTGCGACTTACAACAAGAGAGGGCTCGGGTGCTGGCACACTACTTGTCTGACTTCAGGTAGAACTTTTGATATAACTCATGGCGGCCAGTCCCCGGGCCGACTAGTCGAACCCGGTGCCAGATAGAGAATCAAATGTAATAGTACATTCGTCATTCATAGATAAAGGAGGGTAGTCCCCGAGTGCGCCTCAGGGGGCCCGTTGTCTTGTACTTAATACAAAAAGGTAGCATGATACATACTGCTTTTAACTGTAAAATCTTCTCAGGAGATTGGCGTTCCATGGTCGTTCCGACTCCTTGCCGGAATCATCCCTCTTGCGTGCCCTCGGCTTCTGTGCGTCGATCAGGTAGTAGGAGTCTTTGTCTAGGGCCTTGCTGATGACGAAAGGGCCTTCCCAAGGGGCCGAGAGCTTGTGCTAGCCGGCTGTTCGCTGGATCAGCCGGAGCACAAGATCGCCTTCTTGGAAGGATCTTGGCTTGACCTTCCGGTTGTGGTAACGGCGCAAACCCTGCTGGTAGATGGCAGACTGGCTGAGTGCTAACAACCGGCCTTCTTCCAGCAGGTCGACGCCGTCTTCTCGCGCTTCCATGGCCTCTGCCTCCGTGTACATGGTGACCCGAGGCGAGTCGAACTCGATGTCAGTTGGGATGACAGCCTCGGCACCATATACAAGGAAGAAAGGAGTGAAGCCGGTTGACTTGTTCGGGGTAGTACGCAGACTCCAGAGGACAGCCGGCAGCTCATCGAGCCAGCAGCCGGCCGAACGCTCCAGTGGTACGACCAGTCGGGGCTTGATGCCGGAGAGGATGAGGCCGTTTGCTCGCTCGACCTGGCCGTTTGACTGTGGGTGGGCAACGAACGCTAAGTCCAGTCGAATGCCCTGTGTCGCGCAGAAACGTGCCAGTGCTCCCTTGGCAAAATTCGTGCCGTTGTCGGTGATGATGCTGTGTGGTATACCATACCGAGTGGTGATGTCTGCGATGAATGTCACGGCAGTCGGCCGGTTCAGCTTCTTGATTGGCTTCGCTTCAATCCACTTGGTGAATTTGTCCATGGCGACAAGCAGATGTGTCATGCCGCCGCAGGCTGTCTTGAATGGGCCCACCATGTCCAGCCCCCAAACGGCAAAGGGCCAGGTGAGGGGGATGGTCTTGAGTGCAGAAGCCGGTAGGTGTTGCTTGGAGCTGAAGACTTGGCATCCTTTGCAGCATTTGACTAATTCCTTGGCATCTTCCAAAGCAGTCGGCCAGAAGAAACCATGGCGGAAAGCTTTGGCGACAAGTGATCTTGAGGCCGCGTGGTGGCCGCATTCGCCTTGGTGGATATCCTTGAGGATTAATATGCCCTTCTCTGGCTCGACGCAGCGCTGGAAGACTCCAGTGACGCTACGCTTAACAAGTTCTCTGTTTATTATTGCATATGCTCCGGCTCGGCGTTGGACTAGTCTTGCCGAGATCTCATCAGTCGGCAGCTCTCTGTTTACTAGGAAGTTGAGGATGGGCTGGGCCCATGACGGAGCTGTGACTTCTTCTGTTGTCAGTACGACTACTATTGGGAATCGTAGCATAATTTTAAAATTTTCCTACGCTCACCAAGATCCATCTATGGAGTATACTAGCAACGAGGGGAAAGGAGTGCATCTACATACCCTTGTAGATCGCGAGCGGAAGCGTTCCAATGAACGTGGATGACGGAGTCGTACTCGCCGTGATTCAAATCACCGATGACCGAGTGCCGAACGGACGGCACCTCCGCGTTCAACACACGTACGGTGCAGCGACGTCTCCTCCTTCTTGATCCAGCAAGGGGAAGGAGAGGTTGATGGAGATCCAGCAGCACGACGGCGTGGTGGTGGATGTAGCGGGTCTCGGCAGGGCTTCGCCGAGCTTCTGTGAGAGGGAGAGGTGTAGCAGGGGAGGAGGGAGGCGCCCAAGGCTGTAATGTTGCTGCCCTCCCTCCCCCCTTTATATAGGCCCCCTGGGAGGGGGGCGCCGGCCAGGAGCCCATCTGGATGGGGGGGCGGCGGCCAGGGGGGATACTTGCCCCCCAAGGCAAGTGGGGCGCCCCCCCACCCTAGGGTTTCTAACCCTAGGCGCAGGGGGAGGCCCATGGGGGGCGCCCCAGCCCACTAAGGGCTGGTTGCCCTCCCATTTCAGCCCATGGGGCCCTCTGGGATAGGTGGCCCCACCCGGTGGACCCCCGGGACCCTTCCGGTGGTCCCGGTACAATATCGATAACCCCCGAAACTTTCCCGGTGGCCGAAACTTGACTTCCTATATATAATTCTTCACCTCCGGACCATTCCGGAACTCCTCATGACGTCTGGGATCTCATCCGGGACTCCGAACAACTTTCGGGTTTCCGCATACTCATATCTCTACAACCCTAGCGTCACCGAACCTTAAGTGTGTAGACCCTACGGGTTCGGGAGACATGCAGACATGACCGAGACGCCTCTCCGGTCAATAACCAACAGCGGGATCTGGATACCCATGTTGGCTCCCACATGTTCCACGATGATCTCATCGGATGAACCACGATGTCGAGGATTCAATCAATCCCGTATACAATTCCCTTTGTCAATCGGTAAGTTACTTGCCCGAGATTCGATCGTCGGTATCCCAATACCTTGTTCAATCTCGTTACCGGCAAGTCTCTTTACTCGTACCGCAATGCATGATCCCGTGACTAACGCCTTAGTCACATTGAGCTCATTATGATGATGCATTACCGAGTGGGCCCAGAGATACCTCTCCATCACACGGAGTGACAAATCCTAGTCTCGATCCGTGCCAACCCAACAGACACTTTCAGAGATACCCGTAGTGTACCTTTATAGTCACCCAGTTACGTTGTGACGCTTGGTGCACCCAAAGCACTCCTACGGTATCCGGGAGTTGCACGATCTCATGGTCTAAGGAAAAGGTACTTGACATTGGAAAAGCTCTAGCAAACGAAACTGCACGATCTTTTATGCTATGCTTAGGATTGGGTCTTGTCCATCACATCATTCTCCTAATGATGTGATCCCGTTATTAATGACATCCAATGTCCATAGTCAGGAAACCATGACTATCTGTTGATCAACGAGCTAGTCAACTAGAGGCTTACTAGGGACACGTTGTGGTCTATGTATTCACACATGTATTACGATTTCCGGATAACACAATTATAGCATGAACAATAGACAATTACCATGAACAAAGAAATATAATTGGAGTCGGCCACCGCCTGTTGTGTCGTTGCAGTCCCCGGGCCGATTGCTGCAGTCCTCGGGCCAACTGCTGCAGTCCCCGAGCCGGGTTCTGAAGTCCCCGAGCCGGGTGCGACTACGGCAGTCCCCGGGCCACTTGTCGAAGTCCCCGAGCCGCCTGCTGGGTTCCCCCAGTCGGATCCGACTGCATCAGGGGCAGGCGGTATGAAGATAGAGTCCGATTCTGGAGACGGCTTGACAGACGGTTTGAGGAGGCGCTGGAGAGAGACGCCGGTTGGTATAGCTTGTCGGGTAGAGCCGATCCGTGCCAGGGCATCTGCTTGCTCGTTGTCGGCCCATGGCACGTGGAGGAACTCGCACCCTTCAAAGTATCCGCTGATTTGCTGGACGAGGAATCGATAGCTCGCCATGTTTGCGTCCTTGGCGTCCCAGCCGCAAGATGACTGCTGGACCACCAAATCCGAGTAGCCATAACACAGGATCCGGCGTATGCCGAGTTCTTTGGCTAGCCGGAGCCCGTGTATGAGCGCCTCGTACTCAGCCACATTGTTGGAGGCGGCAAAATGGATTTGCAATGTGTATCTGAGCTTGTCGCCCTTGGGAGAGGTGAGGACGATGCCGGCTCCCAAGCCGGTGCGCATCTTGGATCCGTCGAAGTGCATCCGCCAATGAGTGGAGTCGGGAGCCGGCGGTAGGTACTGGGTCTCGGCCCAGTCGACAAGGAAGTCGACCAATGCTTGGGACTTGATGGTGGTGCAGGGCTGGTAGAAGATCGTCTAAGGAGCCAGCGCAATGGCCCACTTAGCCACCCGGCCGGATGCATCCCGGCTGCCTATGATCTCGGCAAGCGGGGCAGTGCATACGACCGTGATGGGATGCTCTTGAAAGTAGGGCTTCAGCTTCTTGGCGGCGAAGTACACTCCATAGCACATCTTCTGGTAATGCGGGTAATTTTGCTTCGAGGTGGACAGTACTTCGCTTAAATAATATACCGGCCTCTCGACTAACTGAGCTCGGCCTTCTTCTAGGCGCTGGACCACGATGACTATACTGACCACGCGGCTAGTCGCGGCAATGTAAAGGAGCATGGGCTCTTTCTCAGTCGGCGCTGAAGGAAATATGCCCTAGAGGCAATAATAAAGTATTATTTATTTCCTTATATCATGATAAATGTTTATTATTCATGCTAGAATTGTATTAACCGGAAACATAATACATGTGTGAATACATAGACAAACAGAGCATCACTAGTATGCCTCTACTTGACTAGCTCGTTAATCAAAGATGGTTATGTTTCCTAGTCATAGACATGAGTTGTCATTTGATTAACGGGATCACCTCATTAGGAGAATGACGTGATTGACTTGACCCATTCCGTTAGCTTAGCACCCGATCGTTTAGTATGTTGCTATTGCTTTCTTCATGACTTATACATGTTCCTCTGACTATGAGATTATGCAACTCCCGTTTACCGGAGGAACACTTTGTGTGCTACCAAACGTCACAACGTAAATGGGTGATTAGAAAGGTGCTCTACAGGTGTCTCCAAAGGTACTTGTTGGGTTGGCGTATTTCGAGATTAGGATTTGTCACTCCGATTGTCGGAGAGGTATCTCTGGGCCCACTCGGTAATGCACATCACTATAAGCCTTGCAAGCATTGTGACTAATGAGTTAGTTGCGGGATGATGTGTTACGGAACGAGTAAAGAGACTTGCCGGTAACGACATTGAACTAGGTATCGAGATACCGATGATCAAATCTCGGGCAAGTAACATACCGGTGACAAAGGGAACAATGTATGTTGTTATGCGGTCTGACCGATAAAGATCTTCGTAGAATATGTGGGAGCCAATATGGGCATCGAGGTCCCGCTATTGGTTATTGACCGGAGACGTGTCTCGGTCATGTCTACATAGTTCTCGAACCCGTAGGGTCCGCACGCTTAACGTTACGATGACAGTTTTATTGAGTTTTGATGTACCGAAGGAGTTCGGAGTCCCGGATGAGATCGGGGATATGACGAGGAGTCTCGAAATGGTCGAGACGTAAAAATCGATATATTGGACGACTATATTCGGACTTCGGAAAGGTTCCGAGTGATTCGGGTATTTTTCGGAGTACCGGAGAGTTACGGGAATACGTATTGGGCCTTATTGGGCCATACGGGAAAGAAGAAAAAGGGCCTCAAGGGTGGCCGCACCCCTCCCCTTGGTCTGGTCCGAATTGGACTAGGGAAGGGGGGCGCCCCCTTCCTTCCTTCTCTTTTTCCCTTCCTCTTTTCCTATTCCATATGGGAGGTGGAATCCTACTAGGACTAGGGAGTCCTAGTAGGACTCCACACTTGGTGCGCCCCCTCCTAGGGCCGGCCTCCTCCTCCCTTGCTCCTTTATATACGGGGGCAGGGGGGCACCCCATAGACACAACAATTGATCCTTGAGATCTCTTAGCCGTGTGCGGTGCCCCCCTCCACCATATTACACCTCGATAATACCGTTGCGGAGCTTAGGCGAAGCCCTGCGTCGGTGGAACATCATCATCGTCACCACGGCGTCGTGCTGACAAAACTCTCCCTCAACACTCGGCTGGATCGGAGTTCGAGGGACGTCATCGAGCTGAACGTGTGCAGAACTCGGAGGTGCCGTGCGTTCGGTACTTGATCGGTCGGATCGTGAAGACGTACGACTACATCAACCGCGTTGTGATAACGCTTCCGCTTTCGGTCTACGAGGGTACGTGGACAACACTCTCCCCTCTCGTTGCTATGCATCACCATGATCTTGCGTGTGCGTAGGAAATTTTTTGAAATTACTACGTTCCCCAACAGTGGCATCCGAGCCTGGTTTTATGCGTTGATGCTATGCACGAGTAGAACACAAGTGAGTTGTGGGCGATATAAGTCATACTGCTTACCAGCATGTCATACTTTGGTTCAGCGGTATTGTGAGATGAAGCGGCCCGGACCGACATTACGCGTACGCTTACGCGAGACTGGTTTCACCGTTGCGAGCACTCGTTGCTTAAAGGTGACTGGCGGGTGTCTGTCTCTCTCACTTTAGTTGAACCGAGTATGGCTACGCCCGGTCCTTGCGAAGGTTAAAACAACACCAACTTGACAAACTATCGTTGTGGTTTTGATGCGTAGGTAAGAACGGTTCTTGCTAAACCCGTAGCAGCCACGTAAAACTTGCAACAACAAAGTAGAGGACGTCTAACTTGTTTTGCAGGGCATGTTGTGATGTGATATGGTCAAGACATGATGTGATATAATTTGTTGTATGAGATGATCATGTTTTGTAACCGAGTTATCGGCAACTGGCAGGAGCCATATGGTTGTCGTTTTATTGTATGCAATGCAATCGCCATGTAATGCTTTACTTTATCACTAAGCGGTAGCGATAGTCGTAGAAGCATAAGATTGACGAGACGACGACGATGCTACGATGGAGATCAAGGTGTCACGCCGGTGACGATGGTGATCATGACGGTGCTTCGGAGATGGAGATCACAAGCACGGTGCTTCGGAGATGGAGATCACAAGCACGAGATGATGATGGCCATATCATATCACTTATATTGATTGCATGTGATGTTAATCCTTTATGCATCTTATCTTGCTTTGTTTGACGGTAGCATTATAAGATGATCCTTCACTAAATTATCAAAGTATCAGTGTTCTCCCTGAGTATGCACCGTTGCGAAAGTTCTTCGTGCTGAGACACCACGTGATGATCGGGTGTGATAGGCTCTACGTTCAAATACAACGGGTGCAAAACAGTTGCACACGCAGAATACTCAGGTTAAACTTGACGAGCCTAGCATATAACAGATATGGCCTCGGAACACGGAGACCGAAAGGTCGAGCGTGAATCATACAGTAGATATGATCAACATATTGATATTCACCATTGAAACTACTCCATCTCACGTGATGATCGGACATGGTTTAGTTGATATGGATCACGTGATCACTTAGAGGATTAGAGGGATGTCTATCTAAGTGGGAGTTCTTAAGTAATTTGATTAATTGAACTTAGATTTATCATGAACTTAGTACCTGATAGTATTTTGCAAATTATGTTGTAGATCAATAGCTCGCGTTGTTGCTTCCCTGTGTTTATTTTTTGATATGTTCCTAGAGAAAAATTATGTTGAAAGATGTTAGTAGCAAAGATGCGGATTGGATCCGTGATCTGAGGATTATCCTCATTGCTTCACAGAAAAATTATGTCCTTGATGCACCGCTAGGTGACAGACCTATTGCAGGAGCAGATGCAGACGTTATGAATGTTTGGCTAGCTCAATATGATGACTACTTGATAGTTTAGTGCACCATGCCTAACGGCTTAGAATCGGGACTTCAAAGACGTTTTGAACGTCATGGACCATATGAGATGTTCCAGGAGTTGAAGTTAATATTTCAAGCAAATACCCGAGTTGAGAGATATGAAGTCTCCAACAAGTTCTATAGCTAAAAGATGGAGGAGAATCGCTCAACTAGTGAGCATGTGCTCAGATTGTCTGGGTACTACAATCGCTTGAATCAAGTGGGAGTTAATCTTCCAGATAAAATAGTGATTGACAGAATTCTCTAGTCACCATCACCAAGTTAGTAGAACTTCGTGATGAACTATAGTATGCAAGGGATGACGAAAGTAATTCCCGAGCTCTTCGTGATGCTGAAATCGACGAAGGTAGAAATCAAGAAAAACATCAAGTGTTAATGGTTGACGGGACCACTAGTTTTAAGAAAAGGGCAAAAGGAAGAAGGGGAACTTCAAGAAGAACGGCAAGCAAGTTGCTGCTCAAGTGAAGAAGCCTAAGTCTGGTCCTAAGCCTGAGACTAAGTGTTTCTACTGCAAAGGGACTGGTCACTGGAAGTGGAACTACCCCAACTATTTGGTGGATAAGAAGGATGGCAAAGTGAACAAAGGTATATTGGATATACATGTTATTGATGTGTACTTTACTAGTGTTTATAGCAACCCCTCGGTATTTGATACTGGTTTAGTTGCTAAAGAGTAGTAACTCGAAACGGGAGTTGCAGTATAAACAGAGACTAGTAAAAGGCAAGGTGACGATGTGTGTTGGAAGTAGTTCCAAGATTGATGTGATCATCATCGCACACTCCCTATACTTTCGGGATTAGTGTTGAAACTAAATAAGTGTTATTTGGTGTTTGCGTTGAGCATGAATATGATTTGATCATGTTTATTGCAATACGATTATTCATTTAAGTTAGAGAACAATTGTTGTTCTGTTTACATGAATAAAATCCTTCTATTGGTTATCGACCGGAGACGTGTCTCGGTCATGCATACATAGTTCTCAAACCCGTAGGGTCCGCACGCTTAACGTTACGATGACAGTTTTATTGAATTTTGATGTACCGAAGGAGTTCGGAGTCCCGGATGAGATCGGGGATATGACGAGGAGTCTCGAAATGGTCGAGACGTAAAAATTGATATATTGGACGACTATATTCGGACTTCGGAAAGGTTCCGAGTGATTCGGGTATTTTTTGGAGTACCAGAGAGTTACGGGAATACGTATTGGGCCTTATTGGGTCATACGGGAAAGAAGAAAAAGGGCCTCAAGGGTGGCCGCACCCCTCCCCTTGGTCTGGTCCGAATTGGACTAGGGAAGGGGGGCGCCCCCTTCCTTCCTTCTCTTTTTCCCTTCCTCTTTTCCTATTCCATATGGGAGGTGGAATCTTACTAGGACTAGGGAGTCCTAGTAGGACTCCACACTTGGTGCGCCCCCTCCTAGGGCCGGCCTCCTCCTCCCTTGCTCCTTTATATACGGGGCAGGGGGGCACCCCATAGACACAACAATTGATCCTTGAGATCTCTTAGCCGTGTGCGGTGCCCCCTCCACCATATTACACCTCGATAATACCGTTGCGGAGCTTAGGCGAAGCCCTGCGTCGGTGGAACATCATCATCGTCACCACGCCGTCGTGCTGACAAAACTCTCCCTCAACACTCGGTTGGATCGGAGTTCGAGGGACGTCATCGAGCTGAACGTGTGCAGAACTCGGAGGTGCCGTGCGTTCGGTACTTGATCGGTCGGATCGTGAAGACGTACGACTACATCAACCGCGTTGTGATAACGCTTTCGCTTTCGGTCTACGAGGGTACGTGGACAACACTCTCCCCTCTCGTTGGTATGCATCACCATGATCTTGTGTGTGCGTAGGAATTTTTTTGAAATTACTACGTTCCCCAACAGGCGCTGCCAGGACAGGTGGTGTGGTCAGCATCTTCTTCAACTCGTGGAAAGCTTGGTTTGCTTGGTCGTTCCACTCGAAGTGGGTGGATTTCTTCATGAGTCGGTACAGGGGGAGAGCCTTCTCCCCCAGCCGGCTGATAAAGCGGTTTAGGGAGGCCAGGCACCCGGTAAACTTCTGAACGTCTCGCAACTTGGTAGGAATCTCCATTCTCTCTATGGCCTTGATCTTCACTGGGTTGCACTCAATGCCGCGTTCGGATACCAAAAAGCCTAGAAGCTGGCCGGCTGGTACTCCGAACACGCATTTCTCAGGGTTGAGCTTGATCTGGAATCGGCGCAAGTTGGCAAATGTTTCTCTGAGGTCTTCCAGCAGGGTGTCGCGCTTCTCCGTCTTCACCATAATATTGTCTACATAGACGTGAGCATTTCTGCCGAGTTGCTTGAGGAGGCATTTCTGCATGCAACGCTGAAAAGTGGCACCAGCATTTCTCAAGCCAAATGTCATAGTCAGGTAGCAGAAAGCTCCGAATGGTGTGATGAAGGCGATCTTCAGGTGGTCGGCTGAGTCCAACTTGATCTAGTGGTATCCTGAGTAAGCATCCAAGAAACTCAACAGCTCGCATCCGGCTGTGGAGTCTATCACTTGATCGATCCATGGTAGGGCAAACGGATCTTTGGGGCAGGCTTTGTTGAGGCTGGTGTAATCTATACACATACGCCATTTGTTGTTCTTCTTCAACACCAAGACAGGGTTGGCAAGCCACTCTGGAAAAAACACCTCCATAATGAAGCCGGCGGCCAGGAGCCGGGCTATCTCTTCTCCTACGATCCTTCTCTTCTCCTCCGACAGTCGGCGGAGAGGCTGCTTGACTGGTTTCGCGTCCGCTCGGACGTGTAGCTTGTGCTCGGCGAAATCCTTCGGAACACCCGACATGTCCTTTGGGGACCATGCAAAGATGTCCCAATTCTCACGGAGGAAGTCGACGAGCTCGCCTTCCTATTTACCGTCCAGGTTGGCACCAATGACAACAAACCTCTCCGGGTTCTCCGGGTCCAGAGGTATCTTCTTTGTCTCCTTGGCCGGCTGGAAGGAGCCCTGAGCATCGTATTCCTTGGGGCTGGGGGACAAAGCCGGCTGCTTGCCGGCCATGGCCACGGCTCGGTCCAGCATCTTCTTCTCTTCAGTAACCACGAGGGAATCGGCCAGTCGGCTGATGGCCGCAGCGCACTCGATGGACTTCTTGTAGTCTCCGGCTATAGTGATGATCCCCTTTGAACTCGTCATCTTCATCTTGAGGTAGGCGTAGTGGGGCACAGCCATGAACTTGGCCAGGGCAGGTCGGCCAAGCAAGGCGTGGTAAGGGCTTTCTAGGTCCACTACTTCAAACCAGATCGCTTCTCGGCGAAAGTGATCCTTGTCTCCGAAGAGAACATCCATCTTGATCTTGCCGATTGGGGAACAGGACAGGCCGGGTACGATGCCATGGAACACAGTCCGGCTTGGCATGAGCTGCTTCGCCTTGAGGTTCAACTTCTGCATGGTGTCGCGGTACAGTATGTTAATGCTGCTTCCACCATCAACCAGCACGTGGGAGAAACGGGCAGCTCGCCTTTCTGTTGCGAGGGTGACGTCCAACACCAATGCATAGGAGCCGGGAGACGGAATCACCTCTGGGTGATCGGCCCGGCTCTAGCTGATGGCCTTTCAGACCAATGCATGAACTCGGGGTTGCTGGAGGCGACCGCGTTGACCTCTTGGTGCTGTCGGCGCCGACTGCGCTTGTCTTCGATCTGGCTCGTGAAGACGACGTAGGCGGCGTGCTCATCTGGGAACTCATTATGAATGGCTCCGACTGCTGGTCGAACAGCCGACTGCTGAGGGGCTGGAGGCGGCGGGCCAGGAGGCGGAGGCGGCACCAGCCCCTCGCCCTTGGAGATCCGCGTGAGCCAATGGCACTTCCGGGTCGTGCGGTTGGACGGCTTCGTGCCGCTGTGGAACTTGCAGGGGGCGTCGAGAGTTTGCTCGTAGGAGAAGACCGGCTGCCAAGCCGCCCTGCCGCCCTTCTTCTTGGGAGCGGGCCGCTCTTCGGGTTGTTCGTCTTCGACGGTGGCTACTTGCCGACTGCTGGAAGGCGGCATAGGGGCCTTGCGCTTGTGGTCGTTCTGGTAGGGGCGTCGGCTGGAGTCACCAGCCGGCGTCTTGGGAGCCGGAGCGAGCACCTTTCCAGAGGCGTCCACTCGGAGCTCGGTCTTCATCGAGGAGTCGGCCGTGGCGTACTTGTTTGCTATGATCAGCAGCTCGTCGAGGGTAGTCGGCTTGTCGCAGAGGAGTCGGTGCTTGAGGAGGGTGCCCTCTCGGCACCCGGCGGTGAAGTACTCTATGGCTTGAACCTCGTGCACCCCCTCGCAGGAGTTGCGGAGTTCGGCCCAACGCGTGAGGTAGTCACGAGTTGATTCGCTGGGCCCTTGGACGCATAAGGAGAGCTGGCGGGGCTTGGGAGGCCGCTTGTATGTGCTGGTGAAGTTGCGGACGAAGACTTCCGTGAAGTCTAGCCAGCTGTTGACGCTGTAGGGCTTGAGGCTATTCAGCCAGGTGCGTGTTGTGCCTTGAAGCATGAGAGGGACGTACTTCACGGCAACGCGCCATTTGCCATTTGCTATGCTGACTGCGGTAGAGTAGTCGATCAGCCAATCTTCAGGCTTCACGGAGCCGTTGTACTTTGGCGTGTCTCTGGGGAGTGAGAACCCTTTGGGGAAGGGCTCGTCGCGGATGCGGGGGCCAAAACAAGGCAGGCCGACATCATCATCTTCTTCTAGCGCCAGGGATCGCGCTAGGCGGTCGATCCGATGGCGGGCATCATTCTCGCCGACTCCTTCGCGGTGGCCTAGCCGGCCACCGAGATTCGGATGCGTGACAATCGGCGGGGTGGGATATCTCTCCCCACGAGGCGGGGGGAGGCGGATTGCCTTGTCGTTCCACCGCTCGGGGGCGGCCTTCTGCGTCGCGCTCAATGGTGACCCGAGTCCGGTTGCGGCTAGCAGCCGGCTCCTTGTCTTTCCTTGCGCGGGCGCCGCTTGCAGTCGGCGTCCGGCATGTCGCGGTGTGTTCTCGGCGTGGGGGAGGACTCTCAGCGCGGGCGCCGGCTTCATGCCGTTCTGCGGCCGCGTCAATCAGCTGCTGGATGCGTCTAGTCATGTAGGGGAGCTCATCAGCCCCCAGCCCGTTTAGCTCTTCTACGGCCGCCTGAGCGGCACGCAGGTTCTCGAGTGGTGTGGCGTAGACTGGGCGGTCTGCTCCCAACATGCTGGCGATGGCCGCGCCGCACTTCTTGACGAGGCCGGCTCGGCTCGGCCCGCCAGGAGGCGGCGTACCAAAGGCGGCGCGGTCGACTTCGCACAGGTGAGCCTCAGTGAGGCGTCTCATGGATGCTATCTTCTGGCCCTCCGTGATGAGAGCGAGGCGGCGTGCCTCCAGAGTCTCGGCGTCGGCGTCGGCCGGGATGGTGACGGACAAGTCGTGCAGCGCCGCTTGTAGGGCGTCGTGGGCATTCTCGCCCGAGACGGCGCCGTGGCTGATGACCAGCACCTCAGTGACAGCACTGCTGCCACTGTCGGCTCGAGGGAGAGGGTCGTCGATGATCACCACATCGGTGGGGAAGGCGTCAAGCGATGCCGTGTCGGAGTCGACAAGCATCGGGTCGGTGGAGCCGACCGACTCCAAGTCCACAACAAGCTCGCTGGAGACGTGAAGCTGGTCGAGGAGGCTGACGAGGCGGCTCTCGGGGTAGTCTGTGCCCGCGTCGGACGCGGGCTCGTCGGAGATGTGAGTCTCGCCAAGAAGGTCGGCGAGGCAGCTCGCCGCGTAGGCGTCGTCGACGCCTTGCAGTGCGTCAGGGCAAGCGCCATCGGGTGTAGCGGGCTGGCTACGCTCGCGGGGGAGGAAAAGGGTTCCCGTCCAGAACAGGTCTCCGGACGACGGTGCACCTGGCCCCACGGTGGGCGCCAAATGTCGGGTGATAGGTGCGACATATGCCAACAGGTGGCTTATCATTGTGGGAGCCAGTAAGACATCGCCGGTGCCTGGAAACGGGATAAGGCGAAGACATGCACGCCGGCGAATCTTACCCAGGTTCGGGGCTCTCCGTGGAGATAACACCCCTAGTCCTGCTCTGCGGGGTCTCCGCATGATCACTAGATCAACACAAGTAGCTACAAGTGCTCCTTGAGCTGTTTGGCTAGGGGAAGAAGAAGGGCAAGGCTAGCTCTCCTTTTCTCTCTATGTGGTGTGTAAAACTCTATGAGATCAACCCTTTGCATGGGTGTCCCGGGGGATTTATATAGGCCTACCCCCAGGGATACAATGGTAATCCGGCTGGGTGCGGGTCCCAGCCGTCAGTGTCTGTGCTCGCCGGCTTCTCCGCCGGCCGTTGGGGCCCGCCGACTGGTGGGTCCCGCCGGCTGTCGGCCTCTTGGCCGACAGGCCGGCCCCACCGCCTGGGGGCCTTGTCGGCGGCTAGTTACTATTGCCTCGCCCCTGATGACGAGGGCTTTGTCGAGGTAAGCGTGGCTACAGTGCCGCCGCCTAGCGGGCTCTCACTGTAGCCTCACCTCGTCTTGTCTCCTTAATGATGCACATGTTTCGAGGGAGGGAGGTAGCCGGCTATTGGGAGCCGGCTACGCCTCAGGCCGACCAGGGGAGGCCGGGCCGCCTTTGAGCGTCTCTCTGGCTGAAGGGGCCCACCGCCCGCGGACCGTACTGGCACCTGTCGTGGGTGACGTCGAGGTCAACATGGCTACAGTGCCGCGCCGGACGGGGGATGGCTGACCCGTACGGCGCCCTGTGGCCATGCATGTTCCGGGATTCGGGGGTGATAGGCTGTACTGCGGCCACGCCCCGTCTTATCACCATTATGTGGGCGCAGCCCTGGTGGGTGCAGTCTTGGCCGGCTTCTGAGAGTCGGCCTTCTTCATGGCCGGCTTCTGGGAGTCGGTCCTCTTAGGGCCAGCTTCCTGGAGTCGGCCATCTCGTAGCTTTCTTCGGGAAGGTTTTTGAGGCCGGGTCGCCTTCTAGTAGTCGGCCTTGGGGATAGCCGGCCAGAGGAAGGCGGCCCCATGCTCTGGATGCTTGAAGGCTCGATTGGCCTGATAATTTTTCGAAGAGCCAGGGGGAGTCGGTTAGGCTACCCGTGGCCATTTACTCCGACAAGCCGTCCGGTCAAGCTTCTAAGAGCACCTACAACCATGATTACCAAATCCGACACCCTATATGTCCGGCGCTTCCGTGGACAGTGACCGTTCACATCTCAAATTGTCGCCCGCACAACCGCGTACTACATATCTGGTACCCTACGTCCGGGTGCGTCCGTGGGAAGGGGGATGGGTCTGATCCTCTAACGGCCGTCATAATGCAAGTGTACCTTGAAATTTTGGTATACATTAGAATAACAGTTTTGTTATTCCACAGACGACTGAGAAGCGACTGTCTCTATGTTGACGCTAAGAATCACTGCCATTTGTGTAAGTACAAAGGGTTGAAACATCTTATTTCGACGGGCATGAATGACGACTGGGAAATAAAAAGTAATCCCGTCGAACATACAATGAAATGACATCGCTTGTCTCTTCGTGTTAGTGTTGTATTCAAAATTAAAGAGCTCTCATTTAACGTGTGTTGTGACCATGACTCAACTTAGGTGCGGCAATTAGAGTTTTGGTTCGCTCATAGAAAATACACACTATATAGCATGATGTGATTGCATTATATATTGTGTGTATTCGGCACATTTTATATACATATGATGTGATTGCATTGCCCTACCACAATGAGTACAACATGACAATTATATAGTACTAGTATAATTAATCAAGTATTCTTCTTTGCTTTGCTTCTAGTAATTTGTGCCCATTATAGCACTAGTTAACCTATGTGTTGTCCCGTGGATACGATCGAGGTGGGCCAGACCACATATCTTTCCAGTGTCAGGTCCTTTTGGGTATCACGAGCAGTTGGGGAATGTAGTCCTTTTGAAGCCCTTAATTCAGATGCTTAAAACAGCCCTCCTTTCAGATTGCAATGAATAGTTTTAGCCATCTAAAAGTCTCCATACCTTTAATTCGCAAGCTTAAAATACCACTGCCCTGAGAAAGCCCACAGCACTAGGTAGTAAGAAAAATAATGGTGAGAGGTTGGTTGTGGAGTGCAAAAGCCCACAGCACTAGGTAGTAAGTGGTGGTGCGTGTCCTAATCCGATGATCGATATGGGTCCAAAGCATGCAAGAAAAGTGTAGAGCTTGGCGACAGTGCTAGTTGGGGTTGATTTGTCACCACATAGAAATACAGACGACCAAACGATGAGAAGATAGTGAGATGGCGAGATGGACGTGTGACTCATCTTAATCTAGGAGGAGGCGTATGCATGCGTGCATGGCACTCAGCGTAGTCCGTAGAACATGGTGTTGAATGGCCGGAGCATGCAGATATATATAGTACGTGTGCTGTAGTGTCATGGGCTATGAAGTTATGGAGTAGTGTTATTATTGGTCCTTGCATGATTGGAAATCGTCGTTGCGTAAAGCTATACTACTAGCTAGAGACTGTGGACAGCGCGCGGAAGAAGAATGGGTGGTTCTACTTTCTTTCCGATGTTCTCGCTGCGGTTTTGACTCTTTGACTGGCGGGCAGAGCGTCGACCGGAACCGGAAGTGAGGTTTGTGATAATTTTGGGAGCGCAACAAAGTGGGCACGTTGAGACTTGAAAAATGTCTGCTCCATCTGCTAGACTTGAAAAAGGTCGACGGTGCAGCTCAGCTAGCCTTCTTGTCTGTATTTATATACGCTCCGTTAGGCAGAGAGAGATGGATGGGTCGAGGCACCGCGCCGATGGAGAGTTTGATGCACGCCTGGGTGCCGTGCCGTGCATTGCATCCGGAAAGACAAAAGTAGAGAGATACTAGATAGATAGATAGATAGATAGATAGATAGATAGATAGATAGATACAGAGCGAGGTGATGTGTTGGTTGTTGATCACTCACTCACTCATGTCATCTCATCATGTGTGTGTGTGTGTCTGTATGTGTTGGGTTGGCCGGCGAGCGTCTAGGCAAGGGTCGAGGAACCAGACAGGCAGGCGGCACCGCACGCCACTTTAAGACGGAGGCTGACGCTGACGCACCGCTAGTGGTGGTGGCCAGTGCCATCTCTATCTCCATCTCCATCAGACCATCACCCAGTGTGTATCTCCAGGTGCAGCCGCCGCGTTTGACAAATCTGCACTCGTCCGCACTCACGCGAACCAACGCAACGCAGGCACCATGAATGAATGCATGGTTTTTCTTTTCTGTTTCTTTTTATCAACAAGACAAGACAGGATCAACGGATGATTGCTCCTTTCTACAAATCCTCACCGTGCAAAACCACTCGATCGATCACCCGTTAGATATCTCTACTTTATTACGCATTCTTTATGCCTGACCGCTCGCCCATCGAGGTGGCAACTAACTACTACCTCAGTCTCGGTGAATAAGTCATTCGTGTAGTTCTAGGTTAACGATTTAACTATCTACATATGTATTATATGTGACAAAATATATATATTTAAAGCCTACATCCATGTACAAATCTAGTGATATACTTTTCACGATATATAACACATATTTAATTCATCAAATCGATGACCTAGAACTACGAGAATGACTTATTCACCTAGAGGGAGGTAGTAGTTGTAGTGCACATCATACTCCCGCCTGATTGGTCTACTAGTAATAAACATTTTGGGTTCGTGCATGCACCTACTTGCATGTGCAGCGGCAGAACATGCACTACGATTTTCCTGTGACTCTGACGAGTGGGTTCCTCAGGTCCAGGCTGCATGCCCTACCCGTGCCCCGTAGGAAAGTGCATGCATGCCGAAACTTACGCACGTGCTCTACTAGCAGTACAATTTGCTCCACAAATTAGTCTTTAGAAATGGACAGGTGGATGGGTATCTTCCTCCTCTTCTTCTTCTTCTTGTCACGGTCGGCAGTCTCCAGGATTCCTTTCTCTTCTCCCCTTTCAGCACAAGAATATATTGAACGTACGGTGCAGATTCGATTCAGTTCTTCCATATTCCGTCCATGCCGTCTAACTAAAGCACACGACCCGCGGCCAACCACCCGTGTGTTTTCGCTTCTAGAAGGAAGTCGAAGCAGGTAAGATTTCTTTTACTAAAACCCTTCTAGAATACACACAAGAAGATATGTATCTCTCTTGTATTAAAAACAAAAAATTATATGTGGGTCATTAACTATTTCACTCCACTAGCTACTAGCAAATCGCAGTGGGCTGGAACTTGGAAGCAGCTCCATCGGCCACTCGCCGAAACCATGGGTGTGGCTTTTTTTGTATTGCTTTGGGATGGAGAACAAGGTACATGTGATCTACCTCGAGATCGTTGTGTTATGTATACGAGCCATACCCCTCTGTTTATAACTTTATATATGTATAGGGGGCCTAGGGTTACATCATAGTCTGTTACGTATAGGGAGAACATGTTGTAGACAACCTCTAGTATCTTGGAGTATACGTCAAGTCCTCAGGAGCCTTCCTTTCATACTCCATGGGCCACCACGACGTGGCCCACTGGTGAACCGACATGGTGTTCCTCGGCCCGTCCCACCTAGCCGGGAGACAACGTGGTGAGATACCTCCTAACCGGGACACCATTAGTAGCCCCTGAACCATTCTTCAAGTCTGGGACACACCACGGTTTTTCTGATTTGTTCTCATCTTCGGTCTTGAAAACTGGTTCAATGAATCCTCCCATAGTCAATTTTGTGTTGAGTTGTATCCGAGGAGCTGTCATGTCCACCATGGCTCCCGACGAGCACTTCATCATTCCTGTGTTGATCCAAGTATCAGAAAATCTTCTTGCACAGTCATTTCTTAATTGCGAAGCATTCTGGCGCTCGGCTAGTCATGATGGTCTCCGGCCTGGCTCTGACAACACATATTGATCCCATCTGCTAGCCCACATTCCTGCAAATTACCTACGTCTCGACGGTCAACATAACATGCAGACATGGGGTCAGAGAACGGTGATGTCCGGGAGAGAGTGGTGCCGGGAATGGTGAAGAGAGAGAGGTGACGGGGACATGCAATGAGGATTTCCATTGTGGAGGGGCAGTGGACGATTGATTATAATAGTCTGCAAACAATGCAATACTAACTGGAGGAAAAACGAAGGGTCTGATCTGAAGACTACACAGACGAGTCGAATGTAGTGGGTGGTTAGTGATTCCCTTTGGTCACCTTTTATGTCACCTTTTATCATTGGAACAAGCTATCAATGACCAGCCTTTTTTAGACCGCTCTGCGATAACCATCTTGCCGAATCTAATAGTCGATAGCACCGACAACACAACAGTGATGAGGAGTCTGTGCTATTCCTGTATGAAGTGATGAGAAGGTCATGGGGTACCCACTGCAGAACGACCCGCGCTCCCCATCGCCTGTGCGACCATCGTGAAATAACCCAAGCTCTAGCAAACGCCACCCGCTCCATCTAATGCCGCTACCTCAAAGGACTAGGCCCTCGTCGGAGTAGTGGCCGTGAACCTCGCCGCCACCCTCACCGGAGGCCGTGCAAGCATCCCGCTGGCTGCCTTTGGCGGCATCAAGGGGGGAGGGGGGGGGGGGTATGAAGGGTGAGGGGTGGCTGCCAGAGGGAAACCTAGTCGCGCTTCAAAATGTGTAAGTAAATAAACTTGTCCTTTTGAGAAAATAGCAGTGTAAGGAAATAAGCAGCTAGCAAATGCAAGTAACTACAAATCTTAAATATCCTTGGCACGTGCATTTCAATCACATGGTACGGCCTGCATATATCTCGATTCTTCAACTACAATATGTAAGCTATCGGTGGTTCTTAACAGATGGACCACCAACAGAATGTTATGAGATGAAACCTAAACAAGTGCAAGCAATCGGTGGCTTGCTCACACCGCTGCCTGGGTAACAAATTAATTAACATGATCCTAATAAATATATATATGGCACTGTCAGATCCGCAAATGGAAGCAGGCATATACTATGTGCTTGCAACTTGATGAATTAACTAGTGTTTGCATGCTTGATGCCTTAACTCAATGAACATACCCAATCCAAGAATTAAACCACTATGCATGACAACTGTGAGAGCATGTGCATCAGGTAGGTGATAATAAGAATTCAGATAGTACATGCATGATGCAAGGGAAGGGAGCACGTTCTTGTATAAACTTAATTAAGTTGATTCATAGAGGAGGACAGCACTAGGTAGAAGAAAGCAAGTGAGTGCTTAGGTAGATCGGTAGGTGCAATGGAACAAGACAAATTAGCAGCTAGCTAGCTTGCTGTGTAATGTAGTGGGCTGTTGTGCAGAATCACTCGCTGATGACATGCAACCAGTAGGAGCAGATCTCTAGCTCCTTTTCTCTTTGCGCCCGCCCATGGAGGTGGCACGCACGGCAACTAACCACTCCTGCCTGATTAGTGAACCATTAACTAGAACATCTCCGTTGCTGCACTTGCTTCAGGAATCAGCACAACAACCCTGTGTTAATGCTGCTTGCATCCCTTAAAGCATCTATAACCCTATTTGGCAAATCCGGCCAGTCAAACGCCCGCGGATGCAACCGGACTCGTCCGCGGGCACTGACCAGTCACACCTTAAATTTTTCTTCTCACAACTGGACACCTTAATTAGCATGCCTTAAATCCATACAAAATCATGCAACGTAAATGTAAACAATGCAATTCCATTTCTTGAACCATGGATATAGACTTTGAAATGGTGATCAGCTACCCGACGGCTGAGATGTGTGTTTAATATATTGCGTACGTGTATATTGTGTTTTGGGCCCACCTCCTAGATCATCAATGCATTGCGATTGCACGGCCCATACTTCTCGTTCTACATGGTATCTATCGCAAAAAGTTCCTGAGGCCTAGCCGTCGCCGCCGCCGCCGCGCCTCCCCCGCGCCGCCGCCGCCACCGTCCTCTCGGTCGCTGCCGCTGCCGCTGCCGCTCGTTGCCTCCGCGCCTCCCACCACCTGCCGCGCGTTCTGCCGCCGCCGCGGTCCTCACCGCCGCCGCTGCCGATCGCCGCCCCCCGCTTCCGCCCACTCCCCGCGCCGTGCCACCCCTCCTTCTCCCCAACCCGTGCCGCGCCACCCCTCCTCCTCCCACCCGCGCCGCCCTCCTCCTCCCGGCCGCGCCAAACCCTAGTCTACCCGCATCCAAAGCCTAGCCGCCACACACCCGAGCCGCCTCCACCTCCTACGTCACGCCATGAGTTCCTCCTCCTCCACCGTCTCCAACCCCTTCGCTGGTCCCGACGTCACCCTCGTCTGCGACCTCAACATCCATGAGCATGCTTCGGTGGTGCTTGATCAATCCACCGCCTCCTACTCCGCTTGGAAGCGGTACTTCTCCCTGGTGTTTCGTGAGTATCTTCTCCAGGGCCACGTCGACGGCACCGTGGACTCGAGCCTCATGATTCACGACGAGGAGTGGATGATCCTCGACGCCACCATCATCCGCTGGTTCTACCTCACCATCTCCAGTGACCTCCTCCACAACGTGGTGGATGATGACGACGATGCGTACGCCATCTGGACCAAGCTCAACGGCCTGTTCACCGACAACAAGCTACAGCGCAAGGTCCTCCTCCACGGCGAGTTTTATGGGTGCCAGCAGGTTGACTCGTCCAGCAGGTTTCACTAGTGGCTTCTCTCAAGAGCATAAGTATTACGGTGGGTGAACAAATTACTGTTGAGCAATTGATAGAATTGAGCATAGTTATGAGAATATCTAGGTATGATCATGTATATAGGCATCACGTCCGTGACAAGTCGACCGACTCCTGCCTGCATCTACTACTATTACTCCACACGTCGACCGCTATCCAGCATGCATCTAGAGTATTAAGTTCAAAAGAACAGAGTAACGCTTTAAGTAAGATGACATGATGTAGAGGGATAAACTCATGCAATATGATATAAATGTTGAAAATATGCCCTAGAGGCAATAATAAATTGGTTATTATTATATTTCCTTATTCATGATAATCGTTTATTATCCATGCTAGAATTGTATTGATAGGAAACTCAGATACATGTGTGGATACATAGACAACACCATGTCCCTAGTAAGCCTCTAGTTGACTAGCTCGTTGATCAATAGATGGTTACGGTTTCCTGACCATGGACATTGGATGTCGTTGATAACGGGATCACATCATTAGGAGAATGATGTGATGGACAAGACCCAATCCTAAGCATAGCATAAAAGATCGTGTAGTTTCGTTTGCTAGAGCTTTTCCAATGTCAAGTATCTTTTCCTTAGACCATGAGATCGTGCAACTCCCGGATACCGTAGGAGTGCTTTGGGTGTGCCAAACGTCACAACGTAACTGGGTGACTATAAAGGTGCACTACGGGTATCTCCGAAAGTGTCTGTTGGGTTGGCACGGATCGAGACTGGGATTTGTCACTCCGTGTGACGGAGAGGTATCTCTGGGCCCACTCGGTAATGCATCATCATAATGAGCTCAATGTGACTAAGGCGTTAGTCACGGGATCATGCATTGCGGTACGAGTAAAGAGACTTGCCGGTAACGAGATTGAACAAGGTATTGGGATACCGACGATCGAATCTCGGGCAAGTAACATACCGTTTGACAAAGGGAATTGCATACGGATTGATTGAATCCTCGACACCGTGGTTCATCCGATGAGATCATCGTGGAACATGTGGGAGCCAACATGGGTATCCAGATCCCGCTGTTGGTTATTGACCGGAGAGGCGTCTCGGTCATGTCTGCATGTCTCCCGAACCCGTAGGGTCTACACACTTAAGGTTCGGTGACGCTAGGGTTGTAGAGATATATGTATGCGGAAACCCGAAAGTTGTTCGGAGTCCCGGATGAGATCCCGGACGTCACGAGAGGTTCCGGAATGGTCCGGAGGTGAAGAATTATATATAGGAAGTCAAGTTTCGGCCACCGGGAAAGTTTCGGGGGTTACCGGTATTGTACCGGGACCACCGGAAGGGTCCCGGGGGTCCACCGGGTGGGGCCACCTATCCCGGAGGGCCCCGTGGGCTGAAAGTGGAAGGGAACCAGCCCTTAGTGGGCTGGGGCGCCCCCCTTGGGCCTCCCCCATGCGCCTAGGGTTGGGAACCCTAGGGGGGGAGCTTCCCCTTGCCTTGGGGGGCAAGGCACCCCTTCCCCCCCACTTGGCCGCCGCCCCCCCCCCTTTGGATCTGATCTCCAGGGCCGGCGCCCCCCCCAGGGGGCCTATATAAAGGGGGGGGAGGGAGGGAAGCAACACAACAGCCTTGGGCGCCTCCCTCCTTCCCTGCAACACCTCTCTCTCTCTCGCAGAAGCTTGCGAAGCCCTGCCGGAGACCCGCTACATCCACCACCACGCCGTCGTGCTGTTGGATCTCCATCAACCTCTCCTCCCCCCTTTCTGGATCAAGAAGGAGGAGACGTCGCTGCACCGTACGTGTGTTGAACGCGGAGGTGACGTCCGTTCGGCACTCGGTCATCGGTGATTTGGATCACGACGAGTACGACTCCGTCATCCACGTTCATTGGAACGCTTCCGCTCGCGATCTACAAGGGTATGTAGATGCACTCCTTTCCCCTCGTTGCTAGTAGACTCCATAGATGCATCTTGGTGAGCGTAGGAAAATTTTAAATTATGCTACGATTCCCAACAGTGGCATCATGAGCCAGGTCTATGCGTAGTTACTATGCACGAGTAGAACACAAAGAAGTTGTGGGCGTTGAGTTTGCCAATTCTTCTTGCCGCTACTAGTCTTTTCTTGTTTCGGCGGCATTGTAGGATGAAGCGGCCCGGACCGACCTTACACGTACACTTACGTGAGACAGGTTCCACCGACTGACATGCACAAGTTGCATAAGGTGGCTAGCGGGTGTCTGTCTCTCCTACTTTAGTCGGAACGGATTCGATGAAAAGGGTCCTTATGAAGGGTAAATAGAAATTGGCAAATCACGTTGTGGTCATACGTAGGTAAGAAATGTTCTTGCTAGAAACCTACAAACCACGTAAAAACTTGCAACAACAATTAGAGGACGTCTAACTTGTTTTTGCAGCAAGTGCTATGTGATGTGATATGGCCAGAAGATGTGATGAATGATATATGTGATGTATGAGATTGATCATATTCTTGTAATAGGAATCACGACTTGCATGTCGATGAGTATGACAACCGGCAGGAGCCACAGGAGTTGTCTTTATTATTTTGCATGACCTGCGTGTCATTGAATAATGCCATGTAAATTACTTTACTTTGTTGCTAAACGCGTTAGCCATAGAAGTAGAAGTAATCGTTGGCGTGACGACTTCATGAAGACACAATGATGGAGATCATGATGATGGAGATCATGATGATGGAGATCATGGTGTCATGCCGGTGACGTAGATGATCATGGTGCCCCGAAGATGGAGATCAAAGGAGCATGATGATATTGGCCATATCATGTCACTATTTGATTGCATGTGATGTTTATCATGTTTTTGCATCTTATTTTCTTAGAACGACGGTAGTAAGTAAGATGATCCCTTATAATAATTTCAAGAAAGTGTTCACCCTAACTGTGCACCGTTGCGAAGGTTCGTTGTTTCGAAGCACCACGTGATGATCGGGTGTGATAGATTCTAACGTTCGAATACAACGGGTGTTGACGAGCCTAGCATGTACAGACATGGCCTCGGAACACACGCAATACACTTAGGTTGACTTGACGAGCCTAGCATGTACAGACATGGCCTCGGAACACGGAGGACCGAAAGGTCGAGCATGAGTCGTATAGAAGATACGATCAACATGGAGATGTTCACCGATCTTGACTAGTCCGTCTCACGTGATGATCGGACATGGCCTAGTTAAACTCGGATCATGTTTCACTTAGATGACTAGAGGGATGTCTATCTGAGTGGGAGTTCATAATCAGATGAACTTCATTATCATGAACATAGTCAAAAAGGTATTTGCAAATTATGTCATAGCTTGCGCTTTAGTTCTACTGGTTAAGATATGTTCCTAGAGAAAATTTAGTTGAAAGTTGGTAGTAGCAATTATGCGGACTGGGTCCGTAAACTGAGGATTGTCCTCATTGCTGCGCAGAAGGCTTATGTCCTTAATGCACCGCTCGGTGTGCTGAACCTCAGCGTCGTCTGTAGATGTTACGAAACATCTGACATACACGTTTTGATGACTATGTGATAGTTCAGTGCGGTTTAGAATTGTGGCACCAAAGACGTTTTCTGAAACGTCGCAGAACATGTGAGATGTTCCGAAGACTGAAATTGGGATTTCAGACTAGTGCCCACGTCAAGAGGTATGAGACCTCTGACAAGTTTCTTAAGCCTGCAAACTAAGGGAGAAAAGCTCAATCGTTGAGCGTGTGCTCAGATTGTCTGAGTGCCACAATCGCTTGAATCGAGTGGGAGTTAATCTCCCAGATGAGATAGTGATAGTTCTCCATAGTCACTGCCACCAAGCTAGTAGAGCTTCGTGATGAACTATAACATATCAAGGATAATTATGATGATCCTTGAGCTATTCGCGATGTTTGACACCGCGAGAGTAGAAATCAAGAAGGAGCATCAATTGTTGATGGTTAGTAAAACCACTAGTTTAAGAAGGGCAAGGGCAAAAGGGATACTTCATGAAACAGCAAGTCGTTTGCTGCTCTAGTGAAGAATCCCAAGGTTGAACCCAAACCCGAGACTAAGTGCTTCTGTAATGAGAGGAACGGTCACTGAAGCAGTACTACCCTAGATACTTGGTAGATGAGAAGGCAGGCAAGGTCGACAGAAGTATATTGGATATACGTTATATGAATGTGTACTTTACTGGTACTCCTAGCAGCACCAGGGTATTAGATACTGGTTCGGTTGCTAAGTGTTAGTAACTCGAAATAAAAGCTGCGGAATAAATGGAGACTAGCTAAAGGTGAGATGACGATATGTGTTGGAAGTGTTTCCAAGGTTGATGTGATCAAGCATCGCATGCTCCCTCTACCATCAAGATTTGGTGTTTGCGTTGAACATGATTGGATTATGTTTACCGCAAAACGGTTATTCATTTAAGGAGAATAATGGTTACTCTGTTTATTTGAATAATACCTTCAATGGTCTTGCACCTAAAATGAATCTCGATCGTAGTGATACACATGTTCATGCCAAAAAGATATAAGATAGTAATGATAGTACCACATACTTGTGGCACTGCCACTTGAGTCATATTGGTGTAGAACGCATGAAGAAGCTCCATGTAGGTGGATCTTTGGACTCACTCATTTTTGAAAAGATTGAGACATGCGAACCATGTCTATTGGTATATATGCATGAAGAAACTCCATACAGATGGATCGTTTGGACTCACTTGATTATGAATCACTTGAGACATGCAAATCATACCACATGGGCAAAATGACTGAAAGTCCTCGTTTTCAGTGAGATGGAACAAGAGAGCAACTTATTGGAAGTAATACATTTTGATGTACGCAGTCCAATGAGTGCTGAGGCATGCAGTGGATATCGTTATGTTCTTACTTCACAGATGATTTGAGTAGATGCTGAGTGTATTTACTTGAGGAAACACTAGTCTGAATTATTGAAAGGTTCAAGTAATTTCAGAGTGAAGTTGAAGATCGTCGTGACAAGAGGATAAAATGTCTGTGATATGATCATAGAGATGAGTATCTGAGATACGAGTTTGGCACACAATTGAGACATTGTGGAAAGTGTTTCACAATTAATACCGCCTGGAACACCATAGTGTGATGGTGTGTCCGAACATCATAACTGCACCCTATTGGATATGGTGCATACCATGATGTTTCTTATCAAATTACCACTATCATTTATGGGTTAGGCATTAGAGACAACCGCATTCACTTTAAAAGGGGCACCACGCAATTCCGTTGAGACGACACCATTTATAGAAACCTAAGTTGTCGTTTCTTAAAAGTTTGGGGCTGCGATGCTTATGTGAAAAAGTTTCAGGCTGATAAGCTCGAACCCAAAGCGGATAAATGCATCTTCATAGAATACCCAAAAACAGTTGGGTATACCTCCTATTTCAGATCTGGAAGCAAAAGTAATTGCTTCTAGAAACGAGTCCTTTCTCGAGAAAAAGTTTCTCTCGAAAGAATTGAGTGGGAGGATGGTGGAGACTTGATAAGGTTATTGAACCGTCGCTTCAACTAGTGTGTAGCAGGGCACAGGAAGTTGTTCCTGTGGCACCTACACCAATTGAAGTGGAAGCCTATGATAGTGATCATGAAACTTCGGATCAAGTCACTAACAAACCTCGTAGGACGACGAGGATGCGCACTACTTCAGAGTAATGCGTGATCCTGTCTTGGAAATCATGTTGCTAGACAACAATGAACCTACGAGCTATGGAGAAACGATGGTGGGCCCATATTCCGATGAATGGCTCGAGGCCATGAAATCCGAGATAGAATCCATGTATCAGAACAAAGCATGGACTTTGGTGAACTTGCCCGATGATCGGCAAGCCATTGATATAAATGGATCTTTAAGAAGAAGGCAAACATGGACGGTAATGTTACCGTCTATGAAGCTCGACTTGTGGCAAAGAGTATTTTCACAAGTTCAAGGAGTTGACTACGATGAGTTTTTCTCATCCGTAGCGATGCTTAGGTCCGTCGGAATCATGTTAGCATTAGCTACATTTATGAAATCTGGCAGATGGATGTCAAAACAAGTTTCCTTACCAGTTTTCGTAAGGAAAGGTTGTATGTGATACAATCAGAAAGTTTTTGTCGATCCTAAGGATGCTAAAAGGTATGCTAGCTCCAGCGATCCTTCCATGGATTAGAGCAAGCATCTCGGAGTCGGAATATACGCTTTGATGGGGTGATCAAAGTTTTTGGGTTTATACAAAGTTTGTTAGAAACTTGTATTTACAATAAAGTGAGTGGGAGCGCTACAACATTTCTGATAAGTATATGTGAATGACATATTGTTGATCCGAAATGATGTAAAATTTCTGGAAAGCATAAAGGGTTGTTTGAAAGGAGTTTTTCAAAGGAAGACCTGGATAAAGCTGCTTACATATTGGGCATCAAGATCCATAGAGATAGATCAAGACGCCTGATGATACTTTCAAAGACAGCACACCTTGACATGATTTTGAAAGAGTTCAAAATAGATCAGCAAAGAAGGAGTTCTTGGCTATGTTACAAGGTGTGAGTATTGAGTGAGACTCAAGACCTGACCACAGCATAAGATAGAGAAAGGACGAAGGTCGTCCCCTATGCTTTAGACGTAGGCTCTATAGTATGCTATGCTGTGTACCGCACATGTAGTGTGCCTTGCCATGAGTTGGTCAAGAGGGTACAATGGTGATCCGGGAAAGGATCTCATGACAGCGGTCGAACTTATCCTTAGTACCTAGTGGATTAAGGAATTTTCTCGATTATGGAGGTGGAAAGGAGTTCGTCGTAAAGGGTTACGTCGATGCGAACTTTGACACTAATCCGGATGACTCTGAGTAGTAAACCGGATTCGTATAGTAGAGCAATTATTTGAAATGGCTCCAAATAGCGCGTGGTAGCATCCACAAGATGACATAGATATTCGTAAAGCACACGGTTCTGAAAGGTTCAGACCCGTTGACTAATAACCTCTCTCACAAGCATAACATGACCAAACCAGAACACATTGAGTGATAATCACATAGTGATGTGAACTAGATTGTTGACTCTAGTAAACTCTTTAGATGTTGGTCACATGGTGATGTGACCAGTGAGTGTTAATCACATGGTGATGTGAACTAGATTATTGACTCTAGTGCAAGTGGGAGACTGTTGGAAATATGCCCTAGAGGCAATAATAAATTGGTTATTATTATATTTCCTTATTCATGATAATCGTTTATTATCCATGCTAGAATTGTATTGATAGGAAACTCAGATACATGTGTGGATACATAGACAACACCATGTCCCTAGTAAGCCTCTAGTTGACTAGCTCGTTGATCAATAGATGGTTACGGTTTCCTGACCATGGACATTGGATGTCGTTGATAACGGGATCACATCATTAGGAGAATGATGTGATGGACAAGACCCAATCCTAAGCATAGCATAAAAGATCGTGTAGTTTCGTTTGCTAGAGCTTTTCCAATGTCAAGTATCTTTTCCTTAGACCATGAGATCGTGCAACTCCCGGATACCGTAGGAGTGCTTTGGGTGTGCCAAACGTCACAACGTAACTGGGTGACTATAAAGGTGCACTACGGGTATCTCCGAAAGTGTCTGTTGGGTTGGCACGGATCGAGACTGGGATTTGTCACTCCGTGTGACGGAGAGGTATCTCTGGGCCACTCGGTAATGCATCATCATAATGAGCTCAATGTGACTAAGGCGTTAGTCACGGGATCATGCATTGCGGTACGAGTAAAGAGACTTGCCGGTAACGAGATTGAACAAGGTATTGGGATACCGACGATCGAATCTCGGGCAAGTAACATACCGTTTGACAAAGGGAATTGCATACGGATTGATTGAATCCTCGACACCGTGGTTCATCCGATGAGATCATCGTGGAACATGTGGGAGCCAACATGGGTATCCAGATCCTGCTGTTGGTTATTGACTGGAGAGGCGTCTCGGTCATGTCTGCATGTCTCCCGAACCCGTAGGGTCTACACACTTAAGGTTCGGTGACGCTAGGGTTGTAGAGATATATGTATGCGGAAACCCGAAAGTTGTTCGGAGTCCCGGATGAGATCCCGGACGTCACGAGAGGTTCCGGAATGGTCCGGAGGTGAAGAATTGTATATAGGAAGTCAAGTTTCGGCCACCGGGAAAGTTTCGGGGGTTACCGGTATTGTACCGGGACCACCGGAAGGGTCCCGGGGGTCCACCGGGTGGGGCCACCTATCCCGGAGGGCCCCGTGGGCTGAAAGTGGAAGGGAACCAGCCCTTAGTGGGCTGGGGCGCCCCCCTTGGGCCTCCCCCCATGCGCCTAGGGTTGGGAACCCTAGGGGGGAGCTTCCCCTTGCCTTGGGGGGCAAGGCACCCCTTCCCCCCCACTTGGCCGCCGCCCCCCCTTTGGATCTAATCTCCAGGGCCGGCGCCCCCCCCAGGGGGCCTATATAAAGGGGGGGGGGAGGGAGGGTTGCAACACAACAGCCTTGGGCGCCTCCCTCCTCCCCTGCAACACCTCTCTCTCTCTCGCAGAAGCTTGCGAAGCCCTGCCGGAGACCCGCTACATCCACCACCACGCCGTCGTGCTGTTGGATCTCCATCAACCTCTCCTCCCCCCTTGCTGGATCAAGAAGGAGGAGACGTCGCTGCACCGTACGTGTGTTGAACGCGGAGGTGCCGTCCGTTCGGCACTCGGTCATCGGTGATTTGGATCACGGCGAGTACGACTCCGTCATCCACGTTCATTGGAACGCTTCCGCTTGCGATCTACAAGGGTATGTAGATGCACTCCTTTCCCCTCGTTGCTAGTAGACTCCATAGATGCATCTTGGTGAGCGTAGGAAAATTTTAAATTATGCTACGATTCCCAACAATAAACCCCATCTTGTTATCCTCGATGGCAACAATACAATACGTGCCTTGCCGCCCCTGTTGTCACTGGGAAAGGACACCGCAAGATTGAACCCAAAGCTAAGCACTTCTCCCATTGCAAGAAAGATCAATCTAGTAGGCCAAACCAAACTGATAATTCGAAGAGACTTGCAAAGATAACCAATCATACATAAAAGAATTCAGAGGAGATTCAAATATTGTTCATAGATAAACTAGATCATAAACCCACAATTCATCAGTCTCAACAAACACACCACAAAAGAAGATTACATCGAATAGATCTCCACGAGAATCGTGGAGAACTTTGTATTGAAATCCAAAAAGAGAGAAGAAGCCATCTAGCTAATAACTATGGACCCGAAGGTCTGAGGTAAACTACTCACACATCATCGGAGAGGCTATGGTGTTGATGTAGAAGCCCTCCATGATCAATGCCCCCTCCGGCAGGACGCCAGAAAAGGCCCCAAGATGGGATCTCACGGGTACAGAAGGTTGCGGCGGTGTGATTAGGTTTTCGTGGATGCTTCTATTGGTTTGGGGGTACGTAGGTATATATAGGAGGAAGAAGTACGTCGGTGGAGCAACATGGGCCCCACGAGGGTGGAGGACCCCACGAGGGTGGAAAAACATACTCCCTCCGTTTCTAAATACTCCCTCCGGTCCTTTATTGTCTGCGTTTTGAAAAAGATCAGTTTTTCCCGCAATGCTCTGCGCATTGGCTTTGGCTTCTGTTTCCAGTTATGCCCCTGCTTTCCAGTCGATCGCATGCATGCATGCAGTTACTCGCATCTCTCTCTCCAACGTTCGCGTCTTCCCGAGGCAGCCGCCTACCTCTTCCTCTCCTTCCCATCCGCCTACCTCTTCCTCTCCTTCCCATCCATCCCAGCAGACTACTACTCCACATCCCGTTGTCTCCTCTTCTCTCCTCTTTTAAAGATTCTAATACGGACTGCATATATATCCGAATGTAGTTCGTATTGAAATCTCTAAAAGGCCTTATATTTAGAAACGGAGAGAGCACTAATTAATAATATATTCACTACCGGATCCACAAAATACAGTATATGTTGAATATATATGGCGGTGCTTAACAGATCGACCACTAACAGAATGCATGGATATGATCAGATGAAGCATGCATAAACCCTCGCAAAAAAGAAGCAGCATGCATAAACAACCGATCGGTGGCTTGAGCGCGCCACTACCTGACTTAGGCAACCTGAGTGACAAATCAACAACAATAATACAAATATATTTCACTACCGGATCCACAAAATACAGTATAGGTAGAGTATGTACTCGCGACTTCATTGGTTATTTAATTATTTGCATGCTTGGTCTGAACGATACCTTAATTAGTTGATGAATGAACACAAATCCTGATCGATTGATAGCTGATAGTACATACATAATCCAAGAAGAGAATTATGTTACAGTATTATTGTGCATGACAACTGGAACCAGTTAATAGCTACATACTCCTTCAGTCAGCCTACTGTTGTAACTGATCAGACACATCAGGTGACAAATAAATAATCCATTCAGAAAAAGGAGAGCTAGCTAGCACATTCTATACAAAATTAAGTTGGTCAATCAACAGAATTGAGACAAGGAGAGAGTAATATATTGCGGTGAAGAGGAGGACAGCACTGAGCCAGAAGAAAACAACGTACACATGCATGCTTAGGTAGATTGGTGGTAGATGCAATGGAACAAGACAAATTAGCAGCTAGCTTAGCTGTGCATGTAGTGGGGTTTTGCACCAGCTGCTTCTCTTTCAGTTAGAGAGAGGCCAAACCCAGGCAGACCAAAAGCGCAATCAGCATCATGCCTACTTTTTGTGCTCTTTGCTGAGACGCCTTTTTGACTATAATATTATGCAGAGCTGCTTTGGCCGCTGCCAAAAAGGAGGCACCAGGCATTCATTCACACTGATGCTGATTGTTATTTCTCTCTTGAAAAAAGTCATTATGTAGTTATTATTTTCTCTTTAATTTAAAGGCTTGTGATGTTCCTGAAGTTTTTTTCTCAATTACTGAAAAGCAAAATTAACCAGCAGCTACAAGGAGTACTAAGCAAGTAATCTTGTACTTAATTAACTACCCCTTTGTTTAGTTGGAACAATCGTCTAATTAACTACTTACATGAACACCTACATGACGTGTGCAGTTTGTACTGGTACCTGGTAACAATAATTAATCTGTTATATCCGCCAGCAGATAAGTCTATAGCTAGGATCATGCATGCATGTTGAATAAGCAAGGCATGTGTCGGCATCAGTCGCTGGAATCCCGCAACAAGAACCCAACACCAGAAGAAACCAAGGGTATCAACAGGCATTCACCGAATAGATGCGGACCAGCCGTGCATGCAACCAGCGCGCGAATAATGCAGCAAGCATGCACACAGATATACATATCTATCCATCAGGTTTGTCCGCTCACGCTTTTTTATATGACCAATTGACAATGGATCCATCGAATGCAATCAAGCCACTGTTATAAGAACAGTGGATCGGCTCACTGTTTGTATGTGAGCAGCCAGATGATCCTGTAGGTTCGGCACATCACTGTGGGAAATCATACATATCAAATTCTGTTTTCAAAATATCAACATGTTCACTTATACATGTAAATCAACATCCGTGCATGAACCAGGCATGGTATACTGCTTGTTAACATAATTATTGATACTCATAATATATCATATCCAAGTTGATGGAGACAGGAGTGAGGAGTCCCATCAGTTATCAACACATGACTAATAGTTTTTTTTTCCTTTCACTAGTAGAAAAACGACTTTACGTGAGCCCCATTAGTCCCGGTTTGGAAACGGACCGGTACTAATGTGACCATTAGTGTCAGTTCCAACGGCTAGGGGGGCGTGAATCATTAGTCCCGGTTCGTGTTGAACCTCTAGTATCGGTTCGTAACACAAACCAGGACTAAAGGGATGGTGGCAGACTCATGTCAGGCTGGGGCCCACGAGCCCCTTTAGTCCTCATTCGTGACACAAACCGGGACTAGAGGCTCACCTTTAGTCCCGGTTTGTGTCATGAACCGGGACTAAAGATGCTCCTATATAAACCCTTCGTCCAGCCCACGAGCTCTCTGTTCTTACCCTTTCCTCTCCTCTCTGTTCTTCCCCTCATGCTCGAGCTCATCCTCCATTTTTGCAAAAGTTTGTCAAGATTTGAAGGCACCTCATCCATCCAAGTGTTCACAAAGGTTTGCAACTTTGTCCTTTCATCTCTCATTGCTAGATTAGCTCTTGCAATGCTCTATAAGTATAGTGATTTGTGGGTTTTAGTTTGGGAGTATTTATATGTGGTAGTTTATTTGATTTATATGCAATTTGAGCTCAAATTAACTTCTTAGTTTGCATATGTAGGTGTGGTTTACTTAGTGCCTTCCCGTCCCCGTCATAACCACTGTCGATCGCCCGCACTGTCCCGTCGCCGACACCACCTTGGTGAGCCTCTTGTTCTTATCCTTTTCTATAAAAAACATGTTTGCCTGATTTAGATAGTTACTTGTATAATTTTTCTTACCCGTACGTTGTTTGTTATACATAGTGGCATGGTTTTGATATCTGTCCCCGTCGGCCCTCATCTGGTTTATGATTCAAATGTGGTATATTCTCTTTAATAACTATTTGTTGCATTTTGTGTTTATGACAAATTATGCCCATCAAGTTGACATAGATATTTTTATCTAGGAGGTATGTGAACAGGAAATTGTCACCGACCCTCTTGTCGAGAAGCTAAATTTAGTTGAAAAAGAAACGAGTATTTGAAAGAAAAAGTGAAAAGAATTGAAGAAGAGAAGATAAAACTGGAGTTGTATGTTGCCGATGTCGTCGATGATCACAAGATCAAGATGGATACAATGCGCCTGAAGATTAGAAAGATTAGAAAATATGCCATTGATAGTGAGGCTTGGTATCATTATGCTATTGAATCAATTGTTACCTTAGTTGCGATCTTGATCGCATTTGTTGAAGATTAGAAAGATTAGAAAATATGCCATTGATAGTGAGGCTTGGTATCATTATGCTATTGAATCAATTGTTACCTTAGTTGCGATCTTGATCGCATTTGTTGTTGCATTTAAATGCTTTAGCTAGAGAGTTTGTATGTTGTTTTATGAGAATAAGTGTGTATGAACTTTATGTATGAACTTGTATTAATTTGGTCTTTTCGGTGTTGTGTAATGAAGATGAGCCGGCAATGGATGTACAATGACGGATGCTCTCCCCAGTTCATTAATGACGTGCATACTTTTCTGCTTGCGGCTCAGGCAAACAAGCAGGCGGATGGTTTTATGTGTTGTCCATGTGCTGACTGTAAGAATGATCAAAATTACAATAACTCAAGAACCATTCACGTCGACCTGTTTGAGTCCGGTTTCATGTCCGGCTATAACTGATGGACCAAGCAGGGAGAAAGAGGGGTCCTAATGGAAGAGAATGAAGAAGAAGAGGATGACGACAGCTATCCTGGCCATGGGTTCCCTGAATACGATGGTACAACAATGGGGGAAGAAGCTGAGCCAGCAATGCGGGAAGAAGCTGAAGAAGAGGCATCAAATGAGCCTGCTGATGATCTTGGTCGGGCCATTGCCGATGCAAAGAGAAACTGCGCAAGTGAAAAGGAGAGGCTGAAGTTACAGCGCATGTTAGAGGATCACAAGAAATTGTTGTACCTAAATTGCAAAGCTAACAAGAAAAAGCTGGGCACCACACTGGAATTATTGCAATGGAAGGCAGTGAATGGTGTATCTGACAAGGGATTTGAAAAGTTGCTGATAATGTTAAAGAAGATGCTTCCAAAGGACAACGAATTGCCCGACAGTACGTACGAAGCAAAGAAGGCTGTCTGCCCTCTAGGATTAGAGGTGCAGAAGATACATGCATGCCCTAATGACAACATCCTCTACGGCGGCGAGTATGAGGATTTGAATGCATCCCCGGTATGCGGTGCATTGCGCTATAAGATCAGCCGCGATGACCCTGGTGATGTTGAGGGCGAGCGCCCCAAGAAGCAGATTCCTGCCAAGGTGATATGGTATTCTCCTATAATACCACGGTTGAAACGTTTGTTCCAAAACAAAGAGCATGCCAAGTTGATGCGATGGCACAAAGAAGACCGTAAGAAAGACGGGAAGTTGAGAGTACCCGCTAACGGGTCGCAGTGGAGAAAAACCGAGAGAAAGCGGTAGGACTTTGCAGATGACGCAAGGAACGTATGGTTTGGTCTAAGTGCAGATGGCATTAATCCTTTTGGGGAGCAGAGCAGCAATCATAGCACCTGGCTTGTGACTCTATGTATCTATAACCTTCCTCCTTGGTTGTGCATGAAGCAGAAGTTCATTATGATGCCAGTGCTCATGCAAGGCCCTAAGCAACCCGGCAACGACATTGATGTGTACCTAAGGCCATTTGTTGAAGAACTCTTATAGCTGTGGAATGAAAAAGGTGTACGTGCGTGGGATGAGCACAAACAGGAGGAATTTGACCTACATGCGTTGCTGTTTGTAACCATCAATGATTGGCCTGCTCTCAGTAACCTTTCAGGACAGACAAACAAGGGATACCGCGCATGCATGCACTTTTTAGATGATACTGACATTATATATTTGGATAAATGTAAGAAGAATGTGTACCTGGGACATCGTCGATTTCTTCCGAGTAGGCATCCCGTAAGAAAGAAAGGCAATCATTTCAAAGGTGAGGCAGATCACCGGAAGAAGCCTCACCACCGTACTGGTGATGATGTACTTGATATGGTCAAGGATTTAAAAGTAATCTTTGGAAAGGGTTCTGGCGGACAATCTGTTCCGAATGACGCTGACGGACGCGCACCCATGTGGAAGAAGAAATCTATATTTTGGGACCTACCCTATTGGAAAGACCTAGAGGCCCGCTCTGCAGTCGACGTGATGCACGTGATGAAGAATCTTTGCATGAACCTGCTAGGCTTCTTGGGTGGGAGTGTAAGGGAAGACAAAAGATACACCGAAGGCATGGGGGGGCCGCAATGTATGAATGGAAAAGACGACATACATCAAGGTCATGCCAGCTACGCTCTTACCAAAGAAGAGAAGGAAATCTTCTTTGAATTCCTTGTCAGTATGAAGGTCCCGTCTGACTTCTCTTCGAATATATATGGAATAATAAATATGGCAGAGAAAAAGTTCCAGAACCTAAAGTCTCATGACTGCCACATGATTATGATGTAACTGCTTCCGGTTACATTGAGGGGGCTTCTACCGAAAAATGTTCGATTAGCCATTGTGAAGCTATGTGCATTCCTCAATGCAATCTCTCAGAAGGTAATCGATCCAGAAATCATACTAAGGTTAGAGAATGATTTGGTGCAATGTCTTGTCAGTTTCGAGTTGTTGTTCCTGTCGTGGATCTAAGACTGACAGTAGAATAGGGGGTAGGTATGAAGAGGCAAGATCCTAGCTATGGAGAAGTTGTACACACAAGTTTTACGAGTTCAGGCCCTTCGCGGAGGAAGTAATAGCCCTACGTCTCGGTGCCCAGAGGCGGTCGACTGGATTATGCGTGTGTGTGTGTGTTACAGGGGGTGCGAACCCTTGTACCAGAGGAGGGTGGCTTATATAGTGAACGCCAGGACCCCAACCGTTCCCCCGTTGCCAAGGGTTCAATGTACATAAAGATGAGGCGTTACTGGTAACGCCAGCCTTAAATGCCTTAATGGCCTTAAAGATTACAAAGTGAACGCTCGTCCATTGCCGTTCCAGATGACTCCTGGTCTTCAATAGGTCGAGTGGATTCTTGTATGGTCGAGTGGTCGATTGGTCGAGCGGCTTCAGGAAGGAGGGGTCTCCGAGTAGCTGATCGGTCGAGTGGATTGCACTCGACACCTTTGTTGGGCCCTCCTTGTTGTCTCTTGAGCTTCTTCGTTTCTAGGATAGTGACCTTGGATAGGGTGCATAGGTCAGGCCTATGACCCTATCCCGGGTCTATATCATCATCATTAGCCCCCGAATAGATTGAGGTCCGAGTGAAAAGAAGGTTGAAGTTGATCTTGCTTCGACTCTTGTGTTTCACAACTATTCATGTTTGAACGGAGGCGCATGCTGGAACTTTGGCTTCGTTTCAGTCGCCTTGATCGATTCAGAAGTTGTCGATTGGATTTATAACGTCATCCGTCGAGTGTTGTTTTTGACGCGAAATCTTTGGCGCGATTGGTTACGGCGTATCCCGGATTTCACGGGATTCGAAATTTCGGGGAAGCGCGCGAGGCGGAGCGCGCCGTGGTAAGTGGGACGGATAGACAGGGGCGCCTCGATCTCCGCGCCACCTTTTTCACCACGTACCCCGCGTGCGACTGTTGCGGGATTTGACAGGACCATCCGGGCCCATGTGTCAGCCACTCGGAAGTGGGTCTTTAAAGGTGACGAGGCCGAGGCGCCTGCACTGTGCGCGTCCATTCCTCTTCATTCCCCTCTATTTCTCCACCGCATCCGGCTCCTCCGCTCTCGACGCCGCCGCGCCGCCACCATGGGGAAGGAAAAGACGGTGGCGCTGGAACGCGCGAAGAAGGCGACGGGCGCGGCGAAAGTCAAGAAGACGAATCGGGGGTCGTCTTCGCGGTCGGGGCTGCCGCCGGGTTGGATCCAGGGCGATTGGATCCGATCCTCACTTCGGCAAGAAGATTTGGATGAGCTGGCTGAGTCCGGGCTGATCGTCCATGGAGCTGCGCGGTTGCCGGAGGTGGAGACGGAGCCGCAACCGCGACCGGGTGAGTGTGTTCTGCTCGCCACCCATGTCGACCGCGGTTTCTCGCTTCCTCCGCACCCTTTTTTCCGGGGTTTCTTGAATTTCTTCGGGGCCGAACTCCATCATTTTTCTCCCAACACCATCACATATCTTGCCGCGTTCGTGTCCATGTGCGAGAATTTCTTGGGGTGTCGACCACACTGGGGTCTTTTCAAGCACATTTTCACTATCCGCTCCCAGTCGGTGAAGAAAGCAAATTCGAGTGACGAGAAAACACACGTTATCCAGATGTGTGGGGGTCTGGGTATCCAGAAGAGGAAGAGGAGTTCTTTCCCTTCAATGACCCTTCCTGAGTCGGTCAGAGGCTGGCAGTCGACCTGGTTCTACTGCCAGTATATCGTGACTCCAGGCCAGTCGACTGGACTTCCCCCTTTTTTCCTTCGATCGTGTTCAGACCCCTTCCTCGTTGAAAGTGACCGCCGCGGAGAAGGTGGAGACAACCATGCTGGTCGAGAGGGTGGTCCAGCTGATCAACCAAGGTGTCACCGGCATGGATTTGTTGGAGGTATTCCTTAGTTGGCGCATCCAACCGCTCCAGGCTCGTGACCACTCTATGTGGATGTATTCCGGAGCCGGCGACACCGCACGGGTTCATCCAGAGGAGGTGCCGGCCAAAACAGTGGCCCAATGGCTGAGGAGTATTACAGGAAATAAGGACAATCCCAGGGGCGCCAGGAGAGTCGATCCCTTCAACGACAGTAATCAGCCAGACAAGGTTCGGCCTCTACAACCGATTGCATTTGGGTACATTTTCCGACTATTTTTGAATCCGACTGATTTCCACTCGACTTCTTGTCTTGTAGGTTTATACCGAGATGTACTCGATGCCCAATGGTGAACAAGCTCTGGAGCAGGATCATGAGGGCGAGGACAGCGCGGAGGAGAGTGGTGATTGGGAGTCGCCGGACGACGATGACAAAGAAGAGAGCGATGAGTCAGACGACGAGGAGGTAGTCGACTCACCGCCTCGTACGGAACGTCGATCCAAGCAGCACCATGATCCAGCGAGCAGGCGCAGCAAGACTGTGGCCTCGAGCGCTCAAACGCAGAAGCGTGCTCGGTCTTCAACTCCGGAGCTGACGGAGAAAATCGCCAAGCAGCCCACGATCAACCCCTCAAAGGCTCGAAAGACCTTGCCTAAGATTAAGATGGATGTTCCTGTTGCTTCTGGGTAAATGTTCTTTCCGTGTTTTCTTGCATCGACTGATTCTTCTGTTCTGACCGAATGGATTGTAAACTTTTCCAGCCCAGCCTCTGCCGCGACTGATATGGACATTGAAAAAATCCCAGACGACGAGGAAACTGATGACGCGGCTACCTCCAAAGCTAGTAAGTCTGCTCGACTTGAATTTATTCTGTCGATTGGATTATTCGTCGGTTGAATCTCTGATGTTTCTTGTTTGTTGTAGCTCTACGAGACGTTGTCGTGCTTCTGGATGATGAAGAAGAAGTGCCTCTGAGGGAAAGGAGGAGGAGGGACAAGGGACCGAGTGGGAAAGCGCCTGAGGTTCAGGTTCCTCAGTCGACACTGATGCCTGGGACTGCGGTCGAGCGATCCACAGACCCAGCTCGGACCAACGTCACATTCGCTAACCCGCTGTCGACTGATCTCCCATTAGGGTCGGCTGCTCAGACACAAACTGCTCCAGTACAACTCCACGCATCAGACCCAGTGGCTGCTTCGACTGCTCTGCCATCGTCGCTTTTTACTGCGTACCAAACTCCAGATGACCCACCGAGTGCTGCCAAGGAAGCTCTTCTTCAGCTGAATCTTGTGATGGAGCAAATGAAAGTGGTGCACGAGGCCAGTCAGGTGGCTTACAACGCCAGCGCTGCTCTACAAACCAATGTCCAGGTTAGTTGATTTCCGACTAAACTTATTTCTCATCCGATCACCCACTGGGGTGTGTCTGTCTGTCTTAAACTCGTATATGTCTTCCACTTGAGTCGACTTGGATTGAGTCGAGTGTTTTTAACCACTCGTGCTGGGCAGACCATGCCGAGTGTTAAACCTAACCAGTGAGGGCACGCTAAGTGCACCCACTGGGTGTAGTCCCCGAGACCGCGGTCGACTGTTGACAGTCGGCCGGGGTCTGAGAATCTCCTCTCTTTTTTTTATGACTCGCGCTGGGCAGACCATGCCAAGTGTTGAATCAAACCAGTGGGGGCACACTAAGTGCACCCACTAGGTGTAGTCCCCAATAATACCGTTGAATGTTTGATTCAACGGTAGCCTTAGAGCCACTTTCACTGTGATTATCTTTTGTTTCTGTCGACTGATATATCTTATACGCTGACTGTAGAAATCTTGTGATCTTGGGGCTCAACTTTCTGAACTGAACAAGAAGCAAATCAGCCTCAATCTTGATCTGGAACTGGCCAAGAAGAACCTCCGGACCACTCGTGACGAAGCAGCTATCCTGGGAGGTAACCAATCGTCAACTGTCCATCTTACGACTCGCACTTTTCCGTGTGTTTTTTAGTCACTTTGAACCGAGTGACTTCACTCGAACAGATGTGCATAGTGAAAACCGTCAACATCAAGCTCGTCTGAAGAATGTTGTTTCTTTAGAGAAAATGAAGCAGGCTCTGGAGAAGAAGGATCTGGATCTTTCTGCTGCCCAGAAGGAGGCGCGAGAGAAAACAGCGCTTGCTGATAAGAAGCTGGCTTCAGTCAGCAAGTTAGAAGAACAGAACTCTAAGCTGAAGACCGCTGTCTCTGACGCCAATCGGGAGGTTGAGCAACTGAAGAAAGACAAGGACAAGCTGACTGATGAGATTAGAAACCTCAAGGTCTAGAAGGGCGAGCTAGAATCTTATCTGGGCCAGCTTGCTGCAAAACTGGTCTTAAAGCTTGAAGGTATTGTCGTTTGACTGACTTGTTGCTGTCGATTGATAAATCTTACCATATTGTCGACTCACTATTTATTCGACCGTGTAGAACTTTGCCAGGACATTGAAGCAGAAACCGGGCGGGTCGAGACGGGTATCGATCCCATAAATTGTCCAGTCAAAGATGACGTCGCAATGAATGTGCTGCGGTTGGAATCTCACATGGACAGCACAGTTGCTTATCTTGCCCGTCTGAAGGCGGCGATGACTCGGTTTGATGCCGAACTCTGGCCTCAGGCGGAACTGTCTCAAGACCTCGAGTCTCTGATGGCTGGACTGAATCAAATACCTGACCGAGTGCAAGAATGGAAGAAATCATCTGCTCGCTGCGGCGCTGATGTCACCCTGTCATTGGTCCGAGTGCACTGCAAGGATGTCAAAGAGGACAAGCTGGCGGAGCTCAAGGTTGCTAACACCAAAAAGCACACTTTCCAGTCCTTCATGGATACTTTCCTTGACGCTGCCATTCGCATCGCAGACAACATAAACCTTGGCAGTTTCCGCGATCCAGCCAGTCCTTCTCCTGACGAGTGATCAAAAAACATTATGCTTCACGTTTATTTGCCTCAGAATGCCGAGTGATCGTGTAATCGTTAAACTCCTTCAGGCTTGATGCCCGGGTACTTTTAATCTGTGGTCTGAACCTTAGGATTTATCAGAACTTGGTTTATCTCTGAATATGCTTGAGTGGAACTTGTTCTCCACTCGGAATAGTCTTTGAACTTGTGCTGCAGTTCTGAGGGGAAGGTAACAGTCGACCTGCACCTCGTCGTCCTTGCAGATCAGGATGGAGCGCACGTTGTACTTGTGGCGCAGCTCTGAGGAGAAGGTCGCAGTCGACCTGCACCTCGTCGTCCTTGCGGATCAGGATGGAGCGCACGTTGTACTTGTGGCGCAGCTCTGAGGAGAAGGTCGCAGTCGACCTGCACTTCGTCGTCCTTGCGGATCAGGATGGAGCACACATTGTACTTATGGCACAGCTCTGAGGAGAAAGTCGCAGTCGACCTGCACCTCATCGTCCTTGCGGATCGGGATGGAGCGTGTGGCCAAGTCCCCGAGCGAGAAGGTGGGTTCTCACTCGGAACGTATTTTATTCTTAGGCGAGTACTGGACTGCAGTTAAGCCTCCGAGTGAGAGGGTTGCTCACCACTCGGTAGGATTTTTCAAACTTAGGCGAGTACTGGACTGCAGCAAAGCCCCCGAGTGAGAGGGTTGCTCACCACTCGGTGGGATTTTTCGAACTTAGGCGAGTACTGGACTGCAGCTAAGCCCCCGAGTGAGAGGGTTGCTCACCACTCGGTGGGATTTTTCGAACTTAGGCGAGTACTGGACTGCAGCTAAGCCCCCGAGTGAGAGGCTTGCTCGCCACTCGGTGGGATTTTTCAAACTTAGGCGAGTACTGGCCTGCAGCTAAGCCCCCGAGTTAGAGGCTTGCTCGCCACTCAGTAGGATTTTTCAAACTTAGGCGAGTACTGGACTGCAGTTAAGCCCCCGAGTGAGAGGCTTGCTCACCACTCGGTGGGATTTTTTGAACTTAGGCGAGTACTGGAGTGCAGCTAAGCCCCCGAGTGAGAGGGTTGCTCACCACTCGGTGGGATTTTTCAAACTTAGGCGAGTACTGGACTGCAGCTAAGTCCCCGAGTGAGAGGCTTGCTCACCACTCGGTAGGATTTTTCAAACTTAGGCAAGTACTGGACTGCAGCTAAGCCCCCGAGTGAGAGGGTTGCTCACCACTCGGTGGGGTTTTTCAAACTTAGGCGAGTACTGGACTGTAGCTAAGCCCCCGAGTGAGAGGCTTGCTCACCACTCGGTAGGATTTTTCAAACTTAGGTGAGTACTGGACTGCAGCTAAGCTCCCGAGTGAGAGGCTTGCTCACCACTCGGTAGGATTTTTCAAACTTAGGCGAGAACTGGACTGCAGCTAAGCCCCCGCGTGAGAGGCTTGCTCACCACTCGGTAGGATTTTTCAAACTTAGGCGAGTACTGGACTGCAGCTAAGCCCCCGAGTGAGAGGCTTGCTCACCACTCGATAGGATTTTTCAAACTTAGGCGAGTACTGGACTGCAGCTAAGCCCCCGAGTGAGAGGCTTGCTCACCACTTGGTAGGATTTTTCAAGCTTAGGCGAGTACTGGACTGCAGCTAAGCCCCCGAGTGAGAGGCTTGCTCACCACTCGGTAGGATTTTTCAAACTTAGGCGAGTACTGGACTGCAGCTAAGCCCCCGAGTGAGAGGCTTGCTCACCACTCGGTGGGATTTTTCGAACTTAGGCGAGTACTGGACTGCAGCTAAGCCCCAGAGTGAGAGGCTTGCTCGCCACTCGGTAGGATTTTTCAAACTTAGGCGAGTACTGGACTGCAGCTAAGCCCCCGAGTGAGAGGCTTGCTCAGCACTCGGTAGGATTTTTCAAACTTAGGCGAAACTGATTCGCAGCTAAGCCCCCGAGTGAGAGGCTTGTTCACACTCGGTAGGATTTTTCAAACTTAGGCGAAACGGATTCGCAACTAAGTCTCCGAGTGGAGCGTTGCTCACCACTCGGTAGGATATTTCGAACTTAAAAGAAACGGGTTCGTAGCTAAGCCACCCACTGGGGGATTTAGAACATATAACAAAGGAACAACAATCATTTATGAGACTGTAAAAACTGTGTCTTTGATAATCAAACTAGAAGGTTTTTCTTATTACATCTCAACAGTCTGAATGCTTAAGTGTAAAAGGGGCGGAGCAGCTCCGCATTCCAAGCGTGTGGCTCGTCTTTCTTGTGCTCGACATTGTATAGGTGGTATGCTCCGTTGCGGAGCACTCTGGTGACAATGAAGGGGCCTTCCCAAGCAGGAGCGAGCTTGTGTGGTTTCTGCTGATCCACTCGAAGAACCAAGTCTCCCTCTTGAAATGCTCGACCCCTCACGTTTCTGGCGTGGAATCGACGCGGGTCTTGCTGATAAATGGTCGACCGGATCAAGGCCATCTCTCTTTCCTCTTCTAGGAGATCAACTGCGTCTTGCCGAGGCTGTTCTACTTCATCTTCTCAAAAAAGCTTGACTCGGGGTGCATTGTGAAGCAAATCACTCGGAAGTACAGCCTCAGCTCCATAGACTAAGAAGAATGGAGTTCGACCAGTCGACCGATTAGGAGTTGTCCTCAATCCCCAAAGTACTGATGGAAGTTCATCGACCCAGGCGCCTGCTGCATGCTTGAGATCACGCATCAATCGGGGTTTCAGTCCTTTGAGAATCAATCCGTTTGCTCTTTCAGCTTGTCCATTCGACTGGGGATGGGCGACTGAAGCATAGTCGACTCGAGTGCCTTGGGAAGCGCAGAAGGCTCTGAACTCATCAGAATTGAAGTTCAAACCGTTGTCAGTGATGATGCTCTGTGGGACACCATATCTGAATGTTAACTCTCTGATGAAGCTGATAGCAGTACTGGCTTCAAGATTTTTGATAGGCTTGGCTTCGATCCATTTAGTAAACTTGTCGACTGCCACGAGCACATGAGTGAAGCTGCTCCTTCCAGTCCTCAGAGGCCCAACCATATCCAATCCGCAAACAGCAAAGGGCCAGACGAGTGGAATGGTCTTCAGGGCTGATGCAGGCTTGTGAGACATGTTGGAGTAAAACTGGCAACCTTCACATTTGTCGACTATTTCTTTCGCCATCTCATTTGCTCGTGGCCAATAAAATCCCGCTCGGTATGCTTTGGCCACAATGGTCCGAGAGGACGCATGGTGACCACAGGTCCCGAGTGGATGTCGTTGAGGATCACTCGACCTTCTTCTGGCGTTATGCATTTCTGGATGGCTCCAGTTACACTTTCTCTGAACAGATGTCCTCTTATCACAGTAAAGGCTTTGGATTGACGGACGATCCGTCGAGCCTCTTCTTCATCCTCTGGGAGTTCCTTCCTAAGAATGTACGTGATGTACGGCACTGTCCAGTCGGGAGTAATGACCAAAACCTCCATGATCAAGTCGACCACGGCTGGGACTTCGACTGCAGTCGGATCAGTGGCACTTTTTGGTTGTGGGGGCTCTTCAGTGAAAGGATCTTCCTGAACTGAAGGTGTATGAATATGTTCCAAAAACACATTGCTGGGAATGGCTTCCCTCTTGGAACCTATCTTTGCCAAATCATCAGCTACTTGATTTTTCAGTCGGGGTATGTGATGGAGCTCTAAACCCTCAACCTTCTTCTCTAACTTTCTCACTGCATTACAATAGCCAGTCATAGCTGGGCTTCTGACGTCTCACTCCTTCATTACTTGATTAACCACCAAATCCGAGTCGCCGTAGACCATGAGGCGACGGACGCCGAGTGAAATGGCCATACGCAACCCGTACAGAAGTGCTTCATATCCAGCTTCATTGTTGGAGGAGTCAAAATGAATCTGGAGAACATAGCTGAGCTTGTCACCTCGGGGGGATACTAATACCACCCCAGCACCGGAACCGTTCAGCATCTTGGACCCATCAAAGAACATGGTCCAATGCTCCGAGTGAATCTGAGTCGGCAATTGCTGTTCGACCCACTCGGCGAGGAAATCTGCTATTGCTTGGGACTTGATAGCTTTCTTTGCCTCAAACTTGATATCCAAGGGAAGGAGTTCAATCGCCCACTTTGCCACTCGACCAGTTGCATCTCTGTTGTTCAAAATTTCTGACAATGGTGCGTCGCTGACGACTGTAATGGAGTGATCAGAGAAATAATGTGCAACCTTCTTCGTGGTCATATAAATTCCATAGACAAGCTTCTGATAATGTGGATATCTTTGCTTGCATGGAGACAAAACTTCAGAAACATAGTACACTGGGCGCTGAACTTTATAGGCTTTTCCTTATTCTTCTCGCTCGACCGTGAGTACTGTACTGACAACTTGTCTAGTGGCTGTAATATAAAGCAGTAAAGGCTCTTTGCTGATTGGGGCAGTGAGCACCAGCTGGGTGGAAAGCAGGGCTTTGAGCTCTGCAAACGCCGCGTCAGCTTCAGGAGTCCACTCGAACTTATCAGATTTCTTCATCAGTCGGTAAAGAGGCAATGCCTTTTCACCGAGATGAGAGATGAATCGACTCAAGGCGGCCAAACAACCAGTAAGCTTATGGACATCATGCACACGCACAGGGCGTTTCATCCGAAGTATGGCACCAACTTTCTCTGGGTTCAGGTCGATCCCTCGTTCGGAAATGAGGAAACCGAGTAACTTCCCACCAGGAACTCCGAATGTGCACTTTGATGGATTAAGCATGATATCATACCTTCTCAAGTTGGCAAAGGTTTCAGCTAGGTCAGTCAGCAGGTCGGAACCTTTACGCGACTTGACCACAATGTCATCCATATATGCTTCCACATTCCGACTGATTTGAGTGAGCGGACACATCTGAATCATCCTCATGAATGTGGCCCCAGCGTTCTTGAGACCGAATGGCATGGAGACATAACAAAAACAACCGAATGGAGTGATGAAAGCTGTTTTATCTCATCGGGTCCATATGGTCGGATCCGATGGTACCCGGAATAGGCGTCTAGAAAAGATAGACGCTCACACCCCGCAGTCGAGTCGACGATTTGGTCGATACGGGGGAGAGGGAAATGATCTTTCGGGCAGGCCCGATTGATATGCTTGAAGTCAATGCACATACGAAGTGAGTCATCTTTCTTGGGGACCATGACAACATTGGCGAGCCACTCGGAGTGGTAAATCTCTCGGATGAACTCAGCCGCCAGGAGCCGAGCCACTTCCTCACCAATTGCCTTTCTCTTCTGTACGGCGGACCGTCGAAGATGTTCCTTGACTGGCTTCACTTTCGGGTCGACTCGCAAACGGTGCTCAGCCAGTCCCCTGGGTACACCCAGCATGTCAGAAGGTTTCCATGCAAAGATGTCTCAGTTCTCACGGAGGAACTGGATGAGCGCTTCTTCCTATTTGCTGTCGAGTGATGTTGAGATATGAGTAGGAGCAGCATTAGGATCGGTCGGGTGAATATGAATCGGCTTCGTTTCACCGGACGACTGAAATGCAGAATCTGTGGCAGGCTTCTTAGCTCGCAACAAATCACTTGGGTCTGCATTCTTCTGGTATTCTTGCATTTCGACTACTGCCATTTGTGCATCGGCAATTTTTGAGCCCTTCTGGAAGCACTCTTCTGCATTCTGCCGATTACCAGTGATTGTGATCACTCCTCTGCGACCAGGCATCTTCAGTTTGAGGTACACGTAACATGGTCGAGCCATAAAACATGCATAAGCAGGCCTACCCAGAATAGCATGATAAGCACTCTGGAAATCCACTACTTCAAATGTCAACTTTTCCTTGCCGTAATTCTTGGAATCATCAAAAACCACATCAAGGGCGATCTGGCCGAGTGATTCAGCCTTCTTGCCAGGTATAACGCCATGGAAACTCATATTGCTTTCACTAAGCTTGGACACCGGAATGCCCATTCCCTTCAAGGTTTTAGCATAAAGGATATTCAGGCCGCTACCACCATCCATTAGCACTTTGGTCAGTCGAGTGCCTTCAACAACTGGGTCAACCACCAACGCTTGCCTCCCAGGGGTGGCTATACGTGCTGGATGATTAGACTGGTCGAACGTGATGGCAGTCTGGGACCACTTCAAATAACTGGGCGTTGCCGGAGCAACCATGTTCACTTCTCTGTTGATAACTTTCAATCGACTTTTGCTTTCAACATCAGCAACATCATCAGAGTGGAATTGACATTGGGAAAACCGTCATCATCTTCTTCCTTATCCTCATCTTTGTCCAACTCCTTTTCCTTCTCATTGGGTTGCTTCTCTCGGAATTGTTGGATCATGAGTCGACACTGTCGAGTGGTATGTTTAGGGTAAATGAGATTACCCTCTTCATCTTTCTTGGTGTGAATGTGGAATGGTAAATCCAACACATCATTTCTGGCTTGATATTTCACCTTCTTGGGGGTCCAGGGCCCTTTGGGCTTCCCCTTGAACTTTCCTTGAGCCACAACTAAAGCTTCACCAGGAGCAGCTAGCTCAGCCTTACGCTTCTGTTTCCGATTGGAAGTACCTCCGCCGGTGTCCTGACCGACTGGTTTTCTCTTTCCACTGCGGAGTCGATCCTCTTCTTCTCCGTTAGCATACCGAGTGGCTATTTCCATCATCCGAGTCAGGGACATATCTCCTGTCCGACCGAACTTCAGGACTAGTTCTCGATACTTCACACCTTCCTTGAAGGCACAAACTGCTTGATGCTCAGATATATTTTCCACTGTGTGGTGCAAAGTGGTCCACCTCTGAATGAAATCTCTCAGAGTCTCACTCGGTTTTTGCACACAATGCTGCAATTCTGCTAACCCTGCTGGCCGTTTGCAAGTACCCTCAAAAGTTCTGACAAACACTCGAGCGAGTTACTCCCAACTGAATATACTGCCAGGTGCTAACTGAGTCAACCATGCCCTAGCCGAGCCTTCCAACATCAGAGGAAGGTGCTTCATGGCCACTTCGCCATTGCCACCACCAATCTGTACAGCCACTCGGTAATCCTCAAGCCAAGTGTCAGGCTTGGACTCACCGGTAAATTTGCTGACTCCAGTCGCCAACCTGAAGTTGGGAGGAATCACCACGGCCCTGATGGCTCTGCTGAAACACTCTGGACCTGAAACATGCACTCTGCTGCCAGTCGGGTGACTTCTGTCATGGCCCTCTCTGTGCGCCCTGTTCCTGTCAACCAGACCTTGAACGAGAATAGATCTCGCATCAAAGCCCGGCTCCCTCGGGTCGACTGGTGCTCTTTGCTCGCCACTGCGAGGGCGTCTGTCATCATGCTGCCGAGGCACATATGACCCACTCCTCGGAGGAGGTGTGGGCACTCGACGACGGTCATCACGGCCGAGTCGGTGATCATACTGCTCATCGTTTCTGTACCGATCCTGTCGGCGCCCGTGACCTTCATGTCGCGGGGGCGATCTTGGGCTATGGGCCGACTGAACTGTATCCGCCATCACAGACCCGCTATGAATCCTATTCCGCGACTGAGACACCGTTGTGTTCTGCTCTCCGGCTGCCCGGAGTAAGGCCCGGATTTGCATCAGACCTCTGCCAGCTTCTGACTAGGAAGGCTGAACTGACTCTGCTATTCGGGCCGCAGCTATGAGATTTTGAATCGGAGTGCGGTATACCTGAGGTTGAGGCGGAAAAAGCTGTCGTCGACTGGACTCAGGGAGCCGCTGGGGAGCACGCTCGTCGAGTGCATGCTGTAGGTTCTCCAGTCGACTGCGCTCAGCCAAGTTGGCCAGGCGCGCCTCCTCCAAGGCCCGGGCCTCGGGGGGTTCTCCAACGACGGGAGTGTGAAGTGCATCCATATTGCGGCGTCGAAGCTCTTCCTCAGCTGCGAAGAAAGGGGCTTGGGGAGGTACTCCTTGTGAACGCGTGACGGATCGCCGCCACCATCACCGCCATCGTCGCGGGGGAAGCCAGGAGGACTGCGTGGTCCGTTGACCATCAAGACTTCAGCCGCGGGATCGCTGCTATCGCACTCGGATGCGGTCTCGGCGGAGCCAGTCGACAGGTCGAACAGGCCGTAGAGAGTTTCGCCGGGCTCGATTGCCGCGACTTGTGGGGTGGCCGACTGACAGGCCACCGCGTGTCTCACCCACCGCTGAAGTCGCGACCGACCGGATTGCTTGCGCCGGCGAACAGCGGGGAGCGAGGACACCACAGGAGCCGACCGATACTGGGTCGATGGCTGCCGGAGAAGGACGCCGCGGACGCACGCACGAAAGTGTGTCGCCCCGCGGACGGGGAGCGCATCGACGTCGAGGGGAGCTTCCTGAAGCCAGGCGGAGTCGTCCGCAACGAAGACGAGCGCGACGAGACGGATTTCGCGGCCCTCAGCCAAACCACCGCCGGAAAACATGATGATGGGAATCGAAAAAATCGCAAGTTCACCAAAAAGTCGCTAAGACACCTGCCCCACGGTGGGCGCCAACTGTCGTGGATCTAAGACTGACAGTAGAACGGGGGGTAGGTGTGAAGAGGCAAGATTCTAGCTATGGAGAAGTTGTACACACAAGTTTTACGAGTTCAGGCCCTTCGCGGAGGAAGTAATAGCCCTACGTCTCGGTGCCCAGAGGCGGTTGACTGGATTATGCATGTGTGTGTGTGTGTTACAGGGGGTGCGAACCCTTGTGCCAGAGGAGGAGGGTGGCTTATATAGTGAACGCTAGGACCCCAACCGTTCCCCCGTTGCCAAGGGTTCAATGTACATAAAGATGAGGTGTTACTGGTAACGCCAGCCTTAAATGCCTTAATGGCCTTAAAGATTACAGAGTGAACGCTCGTCCGTTGCCGTTCCAGATGACTCCTGGTCTTCAATAGGTCGAGTGGATTCTTTTATGGCCGAGTGGTCGATTGGTCGAGCGGCTTCAGGAAGGAGGGGTCTCCGAGTAGCTGTTCGGTCGAGTGGATTGCACTCCACACCTTTGTTGGGCCCTCCCTGTTGTCTCTTGAGCTTCTTCGTTTCTAGGATAGTGACCTTGGATAGGGCGCATAGGTCAGGCCTATGACCCTATCCCAGGTCTATATCATCATCAGTTCCCACCATCCTTCTTCAATATCATGACGCACATTATAGTTCACCTAGTCGAAGAGATTTCCATTCTGGGTCCTGTATTTCTACACAATATGTTTCCCTTTGAGAGGTTTATGGGAGTCTTAAAGAAATATATGAGGGGGATGGTCGACAGGTAATTTCAATCATTATCGCACTATATATGTCGGCCTCTTTAGTTCATTTTCTGATATCAAGTAATTAATAACTCTTTTATTCATTTTCTTTGCCGGCGGACAGGGCTTGACAAAAGTTCATCAAACAGGTTGAAGGCGCATGGAAACAACAGCTGAAATGGGTGCGACCCAAGGTAATTAATTAAGTAGTACTAGCTAGCTACGTCCGTGCATCTCTTTAATTCTAGTTTCAATACCATTACCATGCTTGATTAATTATTATCTGACTGAATTCTATTCTCGTAAAGACCATGAGGCAGACACAGGGGAATAATTTATGTGCATACTACGTTTGCGAGAACATTCACATTATGACGTCTGGAAGGACCGAAGATGATAGACAACTTTGGGTACATTTGCCAGAACACTATTCACAATTTTATATCATTATCTAATATATATACACACAACTAATACATTCATATTGATCTCCTCCTTTAAAGATGTCGGAGATGCGGGATTAGCTCCTACCAACAGATCGGGTACGAGCAATTCAAGAGGAAATAACGGTATTTTTGCTCGACCCGGTCATAGATCCCGAAGAAGAGAATACCATTATACCTAATGCCTCCATGTAATGATCTACAAATTGTAGGAGAAATTGTATATATATATACCAAATTGTATATATATGTGTGTTTGTGAATGGACGTCGTATACGAGAAATACGATGATATATATATGATCGGTTCTACGAGAAATTCTATTTATAAAATATAGGACGGCCATTTGGCACACCTAGGTGCCCAGGCTCCTTGTTTGTCTACCTTCGGATTGCATTATGATTTGTGCCGTTGTAACAGGTGTAGACACTAACGGGTATAACCGTTAACCGTTTGCAGTATTTAATTTGGAAAGTTACTGCAACGTACTAATTAATTCCATTTAACTATATGTTAATTAGCGGTTCCTTGCTCTAATTTGGACGTAGGCATTAATTAGGATGCATGCACCAACACTTCCTTTAGAAGATCCATGTACGTGTGAAACACTAGACGCTGTACACTTTACGCATATTGCCATTGTGTCGTTTAAAAAGATTTTTGGATTTTGCCACTTTCTCTCTCCGTTGTGAGTATACGAAAAATGGTTTCTCTTTCCATAATACTTAGTTGTGTTTACGGTATATACTCACAAATTATGTTAGGATAATACATATTACTTTCCGTATGTAGCCGTATTCTTTTTTGGGTATGATTCCTCTATTATCATACATCAGATATATCACCATCAGGTATGTTTTATGGATGATTTTAACGATACAAATGTAACGTATCATTTCTCGAGGTATTTAGTTTACGTACATGAATTCACTCATAAAAAGGAAATAAACAAATTTCACATTGAGTATTTACAGATATATCTTGAGTATGCACTGTTTGTTTTTGGCGAAAACTTAAGTATCCACTTACAAATATATCGGATACGCTTGTAGGTATCTAATACCTACAATAAATCATAGGGTATATACTATAGTATTTAAGGAAAGACATCTAATACCTAGAATAAATCATAGAGTATCTGCAAAAAATCATAGGGTATATATATACGTGCCCAAATAAAAATCATAGTATTTAAGGGAAATCATAGGGTATATATACACATACCCAAATGAAAAAAATCATAGGGTATATATTTACGTACCCAAATATGAGTTTTTCGCCATTTTTTAACAATACTATAGTATTTAAGGAAAGAAGTTGTTTACGAGGGAATCAATAACATGCCATTTTCTGGAAACCAATCGACAATCAATGGCAGTGCATGCAAGTACAAAAGGAAAGTGAATTATTTGAAAGGTAGTATTGATTATTTGTAAGCAAAAAATGAATTAGCGGGTCGGATCCGAACTAGGTGCCCCAAACATATACATATATATACATATACATATATACATATATATATATATATATATATATATATATATATATATATATATGTGTGTGTGTGTGTGTGTGTGTGTGTGTGTGTGTGTGTGTGTGTGTGTGTGTGTAACGTGTACAGTATGTAGTAGCGTAAAATATGTTTGAAATGAAAAATAATTAAATAGAAAACACAAAATTAAAAGGAAAAATAAACCATAAACCCATAAAACCCAAAACCTTTTAGTCCCGGTTGATGTAACCAACCAGGACTAAAGGCCCGCAGCCCCCTGGCGCGGGCTCGTGCCACGTGGTGGGCCTTTGGTCCCGATTCGTGTTGAACTGGCACTAAAGGGGGTGCGCTTTAGTCCCCACCCTTTAATGCCGGTTGGTGAACCGGCACTAAAGGTCCTTACGTACCGGGACTAAAGCCCGATTCTGCACTATTGTTTTTGTGTGGGGGTGATGCTATGAAAATGACAAACAATTTAGGAGAGGGACATGTGAAATGGACCCAAGGGCCTGTGGACCGGACCAGCGTTGTGCAGTGAACTGCACACATGCCAGTACCCCGGTTTTCCTGCTAGGTACACTTTGGGACGGCCAAACTACCTCCTTTCTGGTTTTGCTTACGTTCTACAACCTGCTCAGACCGGTTTTGTTTCTATTTTTGGTTCTTTCCTTTCATTTTTCATTTATATTTTGATTTAATTTATTTTCTTTTCTTTTCTCTTTTCCTGCCTTTTTTTTCCTTCTTCTCTTTCTTTTTTTTCTCCGCTGGATCTGCGCCAGAGGCGCTGCCACCCGCCCTCGACGATGATGAGGCGCTCTGCCTTGCAATCCGTCGTTCTTACATGTCGGCGGGAATGGACGCCCTTCGCCAGCGTCGCAAGAGCTTTATGGCCCTCCGCCGGGCGTTGGAGGAGTAGGAGAAGTTGGCTCGGAAGAAGTCCGAGGCGAGATCCGCGCATCTTGTGGTGGAGTAGAGTCGCGACATGCAACGCATGGCGGGCTTCCTCACCTCCTCTTCCTCCTCCAGCGATAGCGGCAAGACTACGGACGACGATGACCTGCTCGCAGCCGATGCGTACATGGAGGAGCATAGCCGAGACCACAAGGGGAAGGGACCGACACGGAAGTGGTGAGCTCCGACAGCCCCTCTCTATGTTTAATTACTTTTTTTTATGTTTATGTAAGGTTAAGTTGGATGAACTCGGCCCTTTTGGTGAACTACATCTAAGACCGATGTCGGACTTCATATGTTTTATGTTTTCTCCTGATGATCTACGTGTGTTTCATGGCTAGTATGAATTTGGGTACCCAAATTAGGCAATCACGGTTGTGGAGTGCTTGATTTAGTCACGATCCGGTCAGTGACAGTGGACGCAACCGGACACGTCCGCGGGCGTATAGGACGCCATATTAGGTAATCACAGTGGTAGACGCTCTTTGGCACATATAATTGTAGGAAATCATATGTATACGAGTATATCAAAGTTTGTTTTCAAAATATCAACATGCTAAATAGTTCATGTACATCAACATCAGTGGATGAACCAGGCATACTATTGTGCTTGTTAACATGCTAAATAGGACACTACACCAGGTTACCCTTTAATGATCGGCCTCCATTAACGGGTCTAAAGTTGCTCTTCAGTAGAAGCATTACCAATGTGCCTCCAAGTGATGACTTGCACAAACGGTCCGATTTTGTAAAAAAAAAAATCACGACTGACGAGCCTAAAAGCGGGCTCGTTAGACATGACATAGTTCCACTATCTAGCCTTGATATTTAAAGGCCGACAATAGTCACAAGTGCTATATGCCACCTATTGTGGGCAATAGCGCGCCCCCTATGCGCAAGTGGTACTGGGCTAGCCCAGTAGTGTAGGCAGCACGAGGCAATTTACACTGGTATGTTTTCCTTCGGCTTTTGTAGGAATCAGGTTGGTTTGGTTTTGATTGTTTTTTATTTATGGTATCATTGCTTTTTTCACCTTTTCTTCATTATTCCCGATTTCACTTTTGCACTCCCCGTTTTACATTTGTTGATGTTTCCTTTTTACTGCCATTTTTCTTAGTTGTTTATTTTCTTTTTATTCTCTGTTGTATTTGACAATTTTTTTATTTTCACTTTTAACTCTATTTTTCATATTTTAAGGTACTTCAACATTTTACTGAAAGTCACAAGCACTTTTTTATTTTATAGGAACATTGTTTTGAATATATTTCAAAAATAAATGAACACTTTCTAAAATGCATGAACATTTCATAAATGTGATAACACGACGACAATTACATGGATATTTTTGTAAAATATATTAACAGTTTGTAAATTAAATGAACAATTTTCCAAAAACTATCAACTCTTTTGTTAAAATTACATGATTTTTTTAATCCATGAATATTTCTCAAAATGCGCAAACACTTTTAGCGTGACCACATTTTGAAAATTTCATGTACACTCTCTGAATTACCCTACACAAACATGTTTTGAGGAACAACTTTCTTTTTTAAGGGAAGGTCATCATGGCTAGTTTTATTACTTAAATTTTATAGAAACGCGTGAAAAATTCTTGAATTATTCAAACATTTATAAATACACTTACACTTTCATAATTTTTTAAAAAGAAGTGTGAAAATACATGAGCACTTTTTAAAAATTAAATAAAGATATTTTTGAAATCAAAGAATATTTTGTTAATTGTAAATTGCGTGGAAACTTTTTAAATTATGGTAAAATTTTTAAAATTCTATGATTTTTTCGAAAGGCGCAAACATGTTTAAAAATTACATGAACATTTGTGAAATACATAAATATTTTCTTCCATTTTAAAATTAATTTAAATAAATAATGGAAATTATTTACTATTTTCTGCGATTTGAAGAAAAAAAAGTTGATGAACCTATTAATGCGCCACTCGGTTCTAGGCCATTAGGATGTCCTTCAGGTGGCGAGTTCACTTCGGTACGCTACAGGCGGCACATAGTCACCCCCGCTAGTATTGTTGGTGAGTGGTGAAAATGGCTCTACACACGGGCCTAAGTTTTTACCCATTAGTAATGATTTCTTGCCGAAATCGTCTGAAATCTTAACCCCACCCCCCTCCCCCCCGCCCCCAAACAGAGCACCCCACCTAAACCCCCATCTAACCCCTAAATATCGACTATCCCTCTCGGTCTATGAATACCACTCTCTGGCTTCTCTCCTCTTCAATCCTCCGCCTCCCTCCTCAGGTTTTCTACCCTTCATGATCTGTCTCCCTCCTCAGATTCATGAAAATTGACAACCTTGGCCGGTGCCCTTGGTGGCACAGGGCTTTGGGATCAATGTCATCGGCGTGGGATGGTGACGTTATCAGCAAGCGCTCCTCACGCTGTAAAGGCACTTGCGGACCATTATGAGGAGGTCGAAGGCTGACCGATCACAAGAAAAGTTGTTCTCATCCTCCCTTTGTGCGATGGCAATCTCAGAGGCTACTAAATGCACAGCTCACTCTATCCTACTCCTCCCACCACACCATGTTCTCTTACTCCCGCTTCTAAGGCATTCACAACCAATGAGGACGATGTTAGAGGTTACGACATCTAGGACATTAATGTCATTCACTTGTGCTAGTCGTTATGTGCTCGACTGCCCAACTCACCTTCTTTGTTCCTAGTATGTACCTCCACTGACGAGCCTGATGCCCATTAGTGGTTCTTTAGCACCACTGGCCAAAGGCTACCGAGGGTGCAATATCCGTCATTGGAGGTGGTTTTGATGGGTTTTGCACCCATCAGTAGAGGGGTTAACTGGCCTAGTGAGAGTTGAAATCTTCACAAAGAGCAAGTTTTATTCCGCCCCCTCCTTTTCTCTCCTCCACATCAATAACTATTAACTACCCTACATTGTAGAATTAAGAACCAATTGGTACACACCATCGTATGTGTCCTTATGGGTTCTAAAATATTTGTTCTGCTTCCAAGATGAGATTCATATATTCCCATTATACTATCAATAATGCCCAAAAGTATAAAAGCAAATCCTCGATATTTCTATCATAGCCACATAACAACATCTGGTGGTTATTCCAAGATATGTTTCTAAGGATCGTGTCCTCCAATTAATGTTGAATAAGTTAAACTACCTTTAACTTTTCTTTTACTGGCAAGAAATATTACTGTTTTAATTCGCTGGTGTGTGTCTCCTCATTTCTTTATATCTTTGACAGGATATTCAATATTTATCTTAATGAAAAGTTATGCTATATACTTTATTCCGCCATTGCCTTTATGGGGAGTTCATGGTTTATCTTCATTGGTAAGAACTTCTCTGAAGAGGACTTTGAAAGGAAATTTCATGTGGCTATTATTGTGCGTTCCTGGCTAGCATGTATATCTGTGGTTATCCAAATGTTGGTGTTTGCCATGATTTGGAGGGCAACGTTGCAGCCAGTAATTGCCCAATCTACCACTGAAGCAGAATACATGGCTATTTTAGAAGCATGTAAATAATCAGTTTGGTTGAAAGGTTTGTAAGTTGAGCTTTGTAGAGATAATTCTTTCATTAATCTGTTTCGTGACAGTCAGAGTGCCATATACCTCACTAAGGATCAGATGTTCCATGAGAGAACAAAGCACATTAATGTGAAACACCATTATGTTTGAGACATTGTTGAGCAACGTAAACTGAAGGTACGCAAGATTAGTACTCATGATAATCCTGCTGACATGTTGACAAAACCAGTTCCTGTTGCTGAGTTTGAAATTTTCTTAGACTTACTTGGTATAAAACATTAGCCCTAGTGGTTGTTTGGCGCCGAAAGTGTTTTCTTTGTTGTTCAGGGAGGAGATTCTCATTCACACTACAAGATGGAATTTGTCTCAAGGCGGAGTTTGTTATGTTATGATCCAAATTCAAGCATAAAGATAAAGGCTAACTTCTTACGAGCGAGCGAAGCGAGGCCCGTCGCCAATAGGCTTGGGCCTGAGCAGAGCGAAGCGAGGTAGAAATCAGTATTGACTTAGGTCACTTGTGTTATATATATCCTTTGTAAGTCGCCACATGGGATAAGTTGATCGGTTATAAATCCCCAATGTTTGTAACCTCTCTTGATATAGTGAAGATTTACTGGCTGGCGCCCGTGGTTTTCCCCCTTTGTGTCGTAGAGGCTTTCCATGTTAAAATTGCGTGTCTCCTGCGTTTGATTTCGTTCTTCATCGTGTTCGATTGTGTGTCGCATCTCTAATAGATGCCATCCAAGCTAATCTATGTGCTTCCTCATTGTTGTTGGGTTGTTCATAGCGGAAGTTGCATGACCCAAAAGAGCTACTCCTTTTCTTAATCCCACAAAGAACCATGTTCCTGGATGACACTCAAACAGTTAGATGAGATGTTTAAATTCTCAAGGCCCCGGTCCTCTGCCAAAGCAATGGCTTCTCGACAGGCGGCAACCTCAAATGTTTCAGGCTCAGTGATCCCGATAAACGTCCCGTTGGTGCTCCTCTGAATGTTCCTTGCTCATTACGGCACACAACCCCCCACCAGGGCTATATGTCGCCCGTACCGATTCTAATAGGAATCGCCTACGGGTGACATCTAGCTGGCTGGCCCAATAGCACGGATTGTACTCTGCGCGTTGTAGATTTTTCAGGTACTGGTTTTGACGGGTTTTCTTTTTCTTTAGTTTTATTTGTTTATTCATCAGTTTTCCCTCTTTTTCTTCATTTGTATTTGGTTTTCTCATCGGGGTTTTTAGTTTCTTTCTTTCTTTCTTTCTTTGTTATATTTGGTTTCTTATGCTTCGTTCTTGTTTTTTTGTTTCTTTTTAAGTTTTTTATCAGTTTTCCTTTTTAAACACATGTCTACCTTTTTCTCAGTACACAATGTACATTGTTAGAGCACACTAGAAACATATTTATGACACACGTTGGGCATTTTTCAAATGCATGATGTACATTTTTAAATACATGTTTCGAACATTTTGTCGAATTCATGGTCCATTTTTTGCAAAGACATGTTGTACATTTGTTTTATGACAATAAGCATTTTTCTGAACTACGTCAAAAATTTCTTGCCTTGTCTAAACATTTTGGAAAATTTTTAAGGACATATTTTGGAAATACGTGATTATTTATTTAAAATTATAATTATATTTTTAATGGAAATAATTTTTTAACCATACGGTAACATTTATTTACATTGTATGTAACTTTTTTTAAATGTCACCACACTTTTTTCCAAAGGAGGGAATATATCCATACAATGTCACATACAGTTTTTGATGTTAAAAAACATTTTGTTACATTACACAATTTTTTGACATAGTATACACATTTTGTTAAAAATTCAGCATGCATTTTGGAAACACATGAACATTCTTATATTGGTATGAACATTTTTTTGAAAGTTACCAACATTTTATTAAAACTGCGCTAACAATTTTTCTGTACTAGGTTAATTTTTGAAATACATGATTTTTTTAAATACATATTTTGATGACTACTTTTTTCATACACAGTGTACACTTTTCGTGTATATCAGAAACAGTTTTTAGTATAAATTATATTTTTGTAAAATATATGATTAACATTTTTGAAATGTGAAATGAACACTTTAAAAAACTGAAAGGAAAATATGAAAATTTAAATAAAAATGAGAGAAAATAGAAGCAAAAATTTAAGACAAAAAGATAAACAAAAGAAGGGAAGTAAACTTTTGTGACAGCATCGCTGACTTCAGGCGAGGCGGTTCACTCCCTGATCTTCAGTGCTGTGTTTTTCTTTCTGAGACAAAAAAATAAACTCCAGTGCTGGACTGGGTCAACAGAGGTCTGCTGGCAAAGGCAGAAAAGGCCCAACGCATAGATGGTCGCCTAGCCCAGCTACTACTGCTTTTCTGCCGGCAGGGAATTCTGGCGTTTCCTAAACGGCGCCTGGGCAAACCCTCTATTTGATGCTCGGTATCGTAAGGAAGTTGTGCTTTCGCTGAGGCGAGCCTCCGGTTAGGCCGGCCCATGTACGGGATTGGCGTTTGCCATTTGATTCGTTCACTGCTGCTTCCTTCTCTGTTCCTTGTGGGTATTTTCTTTTCGTTTTCTTCCATAGTCTTTTGCTTCCAGCTTTTTCACTGTTTTGTCTGGTTTTCAGTTGTTTTGTTCCAGTTTTTTACCTTTTCTGATTTGGTTCCTCTTTTCTTTCATTTTTTGTTTTATGTTTCCTTTTATGTTTTATGTTTTTGTTTTTCTTCTCTTTATTGCATATTATATAAAAAGTTCACCACGTATTACAAAAATCTTCATTGTATTAAGAAAATGTTCATTGTATATTACGAAATAGTTCACCTTGCATTATAAAAATGTCAATCGAGTATTAAAAAATGTTCATCGTATATTAAAAAATGTTCATTGTGTATTTTATTTTTTCATCATATATTAAAAAAATCAATGTATACTACAAATGTTCATTTGTGTATTTGAAATTTGTTAAGTGTTTGTTTACAAGAAAAGTGCACTGTATTTTAAAACTTGTTCAACGTATATTATAAAAATATTGACTTTAAAAAAAGGATTCGGCGCTGTCTTTCAAATTTTAAGCCTGGAGCTGCGTTTATGCTGTTGCAGATCGGTAGGTTGGGTGGCTAGGCTCGTTAGAATCTAGAATGAGGTCGGGGGTACGATCCCAGGCGTGAGCTTCTTTTTTTCGATTTTCGCTCGACATGTGATAATTGTGCTGGCCCGTTTGCGCGCCGCTTCAGCGAAGCCGCGACGATCTGACGCACACGGGCGGCGTATAGGAGCTCTCCGGTGCCTGTGGCGCCCATTCCTTCGTTATTTACAAAACGGTGCACAGCCTCTCGTCATGTTGGGCCGGCATATTTTCATTTTGTGTGTGTTTGTAACCTGCAAAAAATGCACGAGAGCTGGGATTCGAACCTGCGACGCGCGAGATTCAGTGATCAACGTGATAACCACCCCACATTGTGACCAAGTGCATGTTTTTCCGTCTTTTCTTCTTTTCTTATTTTATTTTCTTCTATTTTATTTATTTTTATTTTTCCTTTTATATCTGTCCTTTTTTCCATCAAATTTGCAAACTTTTTCTTCAAATAGATGAAGTTTTTCCAAAATTGATGACCTTTTTTCCAAACTCGTGGTTTTTTCCTATTAGGTTTATTTTTCAAAATCAATGAACTAGTTGAATAAATTTATGATATTTAGATTGATCAACTTTTTGCAAAAATTGATGAACTTTTTTAAAAATCGGTGAACATTTTAAAAATCTTTTAAATATTTTGAATTTTTTTCAAAATCAATTAAATCTTTTTCAAAATTCTATGAAATTTTATCAAAGTAGATGAACTTAAAAAAATCAGTGAACTTTTTAAAATCCATGAGCATTTTTTTAGTTTTTTCTCAATTGTTTTAGAAAAATCTCGAACAGTAGAACAACGATCGAATCAGCGAGTGAACGACTATGGGCCTTCACAGAAACTGCTCATAGAAGCACGCTTTAGGCGCCAGTTCTCTTCGGCGCCAGTTCTCTTCGGCGCCAGTTAGGAGCTCCAGAGAATTCTTCTCCACCACTTGTTATTAATAAAAGAGCAAATTTAAATTACCCTATGACCACATCATGAAGTGTACGCGGTATAAACAGGTACCTCCGGTCAAACCAACCTAATCACATTCAAGTATGAAAAACACTTCCTATCAGTAGTCTGAAGGGACGCCAACGCCAGACCACTTAAAGCTCGTCAATTCATTGGAAATTTAACGCTCATGATTTCGTCTAGTTTTGTAAACAGGAAATAAAAAAAATCACGAGCATAATCCCTGAACGTAATCCCCTCTCCTTAATTCTTCATGACCCCATCGTCCATAACGATCGCATCGCCTGAGCTTTGTCTCCACCCTCGCCAGCCTCGCGGCCAACTCACCACTGCCCCGCTGCTCCCGAATCGCAACTTCACTGGCCAAATCTGCCCACCTCCCACCGCGACCTCACTGGCCAACTTCAATGCGCCTCACACCTCCACCTCAATGGCCAGATCAATCCGCCCCGCACCTCCACCTCACCGGCCAGACTTTGCCCCCATGTTCCTCCTTCCAACCTCGCTGTGGAGCATCATGGTTGCCCCCTTGTCCTCTCCACCGATGCGTGCCTCTGCCGGCCATGCGCCATCCTGGCATTAGCAGGTCGAGCACCCCATCTTCATTTGCGATTCATGCTTCGCATCAGGATCCCCATCGTTTGTATTACGTGCATTCCAGGTTTCACCGGTCGGCCATAGAAAAGGCATTGGATCACAGAAATTCTACCCTATTTGGAGCGCCCCGTCTCCAAATCGGAAGTAGTCTGCACTTCGTCGATAGCCCTGATTTGGGGATTTATTTTTTTCTATGGAAATTTCTTTGTAATTCACTCAACAGATGTTTTTTTTTATTGTTATCCACACTTGTTCTCAGCCTAGTATTGTTTTCAATATTCCATAGTTTTATTAGTCTTCATTACTTCCATTGAATCTGACAAATATTGTGACAATTTCATTCAATGCTTCCTGCAATAGCTTCCAAATATATGAACCCAACGTTGGCGGTAAATTTGCTTTGTTTTCATTATGTAGATTCTCATGCTTCCATCTCAGACTAAAATTGCACCATTTTCATTTTGTCCTAGCTTCATACATGCATGCTTCTAAATTGCGACCAATTTGCTTTGGTCTTCTAGAAAAAATGCACTCAATCCCTTATCTATTAATCGCTTACCCTAGCTCACTTGCACCCAATGCAAACAAGGGGTTGTCAATCCTTCGCGTTTAATTGTAGGGATCAAATCTCATAGTGAACAAAAACACAAAATAAAATAAAAATAAATAAATTGCAGCAAGGTATTTTTGTATTTTAATATATGATAAAGATAGACCCGGGGGCCATAGTTTTCACTAGAGGCTTCTCTCTTGAACATAACATACGATGGGTAAACAAATTACTGTTGCGTAATTGATAGAAAAGCAAATAATCATGACGATATCCAAGGCAATGATCATGTATATAGGCATCACGTCCGAGACAAGTAGATCGACTCCTGCCTACGTCTACTACTATTACTCCACACATCGATCGCCATCTAGCATGCATCTAGTGTATTAAGTTCATAAAGAACGGAGTAACCCCTTAAGCAAGATGACATGATGTAGACAAAGTAAATCTAATCAATATGAATAAACCCCATCGTTTTATCCTTAATGGCAATGATACAAATACGTGTCATGTCCCCTTCTATCACTGGGATGGAGCACCGCAAGATCGAACCCATCACAATGCACCTCTCCCACTGCAAGATAAATCAATCTAGTTGGCCAAACCAAACGGATAGACCAGAGAGAAATACAAAGATATAACAATCACGCATAAAAGAGTTCAGAGAAGACTCAAATAATATTCATAGATAATCTGATCATAAACCCACAATTCATCGGATCCCAACAAACACAACACAAAAAGGGATTACATCGAATAGATCTGCAAGAACATCGAGAAGAACATTGTATTGAAGATCAAAGAGAGAGAAAACGCCATCTAGCTACTAGCTATGGCCCCATATGTCTGTGGTAAACTACTCACACATCATCCGAGGGGCAGCTAGGTTGATGTAGAAGCCCTCCGTGATTGATTCCCACTCCTGTAGAGTGCCAGAAAAGGCCTCCAGATGGGATCTCGCGAGAACAGAAACTTGCGTCGGCGAAAAAAGTGTTTTGGGTGGCTCTCTATTGGTTTCCCTATTTTAGAGAATTTATAGAGTGGGAATTAGGTCAAATGGAGGAACGGGGGGCCCATGAAACACCAGGGCGTGACCTGGTGGCTCATGGCCACCTCCTTCGCCTTCTGGTCTCCTCCCGAAGCTTCTAGTATCTCTTATGTCCAGAAAAAAATTGTCAAAAAGTTTCGTGGCATTGGACTTCGTTTAGTACTGATTTCCTGGAAAATAAAAACAGGCAAGAAACAACAACTGGCACTTGGCACTAAGTTGATATGTTAGTCCCAAAAAATGATATATAATTCCATATAAAACACCCAAGATTGATTATATAATAGCATGGAACAATAAAAATTTATAGATACTTTGGAGACGTATCAAGCATCCCCAAGCTTAATTCCTGCTTGTCCTCGAGTAGGTAAATGATAAAACAATTTTTTTTGATGTGGAATGCTACCTAACATGTTCATTATGTACTCTCTATTTTGTGACATGAATATTAAGATCCGAATGATTCAAAGCAATAGTCTATAATTTGACATAAATTAATAATAATAAGGCAAACCGGCAAACAATCATGCCTTTAGAAATATCAATGGTAAAGAATGTTATCCCTAGAAAATCATATAGCCTGGTCATGCTCCATCTTCTTAACATAAAGTATTTATCATGCACAACCCCGATGACAAGCCAAGCAATTCGTTCATACTTTTTAACGCGCTTCAGCTTTTTCAACCCTCACGCAATACATGAGCGCAAGCCATGGATATAGCAGTATGGGTGGAATAGAGTATGGTGATAGATATAATATGGAGAAGACAAAAAAGGAGAAAGTCTCACATTGACGAGGCTAATCAACGGGCTATGGAGATGCCCATCAATTGATGTCAACGCAAGGAGTAGGGATTGCCATGCAACAGATGCACTAAGAGCTATAAGTGTATGAAAGCTCAAAAAAGAAAAGTAAGGGGTGTGCATCCAACTTGCTTGCTCATGAAGACCTCCGGCATTTGAGGAAGCCCATCATTGGAATATACAAGCCAAGTTCTATAATGAAAAATTCCCACTAGTTATATGAAAATGAAAGCATAGCAGACTCTCTATATGAAAAACATGGTGCTACTTTGAAGCAAAAGTGTGTAAAGGATAGTAACATTGCCCCTTCTCTCTTTTCTCCCATTTTTTCTTTTTCATTTTTTCTATTTTTTGTTGGGCTCTTTTTGGCCTCTTTTTTTTTCTTTTTTTTTCTTTTTTGTCCGGTTCCTCATCCCGACTTGTGGGGGAATCATTCTATCTATCATCCTTTCCTCACTTGGGACAATGCTCTAATAATGAATAATGATGATGATGACACATCTATTTACTTACAACTAAAAATTACAACTTGATACTTGTCGTGGTTTTGTCACGGCAGATGCCCTTGTGAAAGGACTTAGGTGTGGAGCCATCGCAACGTAGGTTAGCTTGAAGGGGTTGAACGGGACAAAAGACACAAAGGATTTACCCAGGTTCGGCCCCTGACAATGAGGTAAAAGCCCATGTCCTACTTCTAGTTGTATTGCTTGAGTTTAGATTACAAGGGAGCGAATACGCTTGACCTAGTTCTCGATTGATTGTTTCTTGAGTTTACCCGCCGCCAGGTCTCGCCTTTATATACACAAGTCGAGGTCCGGTGGCTTACAAGAGTCTGGGTCATATTACACAACGTAACCGACTCTATCTCTACATTACCCCGCCTTGTTAGGCAAGTTATCTTTATGTAGCTCACACCTTCGGGTCTTGAGTCGCCTCCGGGTCATGGGCCTTCAACAGCCCACTGGTAAGCCTTCCTAGGCCTTCAATTATAAGTCGCCTACGATATGACCCGGCCCCTCCTAGGCGGGTCATACCACGGGGTTATATCCCCAACATTAGGCCCCAGATTGATTTGAACTTGTTCATGTCAATCTCCATTCTTCAGTTGGCAATTCCTTTAAACCTTCTCAACTTTTAATATGATAAACTTATATAACCCGCCATAACAGAGAGATGACGCCACGCCATTAATTCCAGAAAAAACCTGATGACATCACAACGAATCTTTGTATTAATCACCCATTCTGAAAAACGAGGAACCTTTGTTGTGAAGATAATGATCCTGCCTCCTTGATTTCCGCGCCTGCCATTTACTGTTCACCTTTCCCCCTTTATAAATAGGCACCGGGGGGGGGGCTCTTTTTCACTTTTACCCCGCCCCCTCTCTTCTTCTTCCTTGCACCGTCCATCGCCGCGCGAGCTCTGCCACCACTGCCAACCTTCAGAAGCCGCATCATCCTGGTCGCTGCATCACCCTAAACAAACCAGAGAAACACAATGCCCCTCTGTTGCTCATCAACACCGTGATGTACTTGCTTTTCTTGATTTTCAATTTGCATTAGGGTTCCCTCAGTTCATCGGCGTTCATCTGTGTTCATCGTACCCATTGGTAGTTCATCCTTCACACCACTTAAGAAATAGTACTGGAACTTTGCGGTAGCAATTTTAGTATCTGTAACGCAGATCCATCCTGTCCCCTCTAGCTTTACTTTCAATATGCCAGCTCTTCCGCCATAGCTTAGGTTTAAGAATAGTTTTTCTTTTTTGAACCGTGATAGATTCATGAATGTAGCTGTAATCTGGAAAATCTGTTTATGCAGCACTTAGCAGAATTTTTGGCACTTCCACTCTATAGAAACTGCTGACCCGCCATACCACACACGGCGGCTTATGTAAAACTCTTGTGACCCCCAACCTCTGACCGGCTTAGAAAACGCGCGAACAGCTCTTGTATTGCAATTTTTAATTCACCATATTTATTTCCTGTCCACAGCCTTGATACTTCTAGCTCACCATGACTAAGACACCCACCACTTGCGATTGGATCCCTTCCAAAGTCACCGAAGAGACCCTTAATGAATATGTGACCATGGGTGTTTTAGCTGCCAAAGAAGTTATTCATTGGCGGGTTGCAGGTCCTGAATGCCCTCCTCAACCTCAAGAGGGTGAGGTTGTAGTCTTCACAAATCATCTGCTTCACGACTTTTCTCCGCCTGGCTCAAAATTCTTTTGGGATGTGCTGCACTTTTACAACCTTCATCCTCAAGATATTGGTCCCAATTCTGTATCCAATATATGCAATTTCCAAGTGTTCTGTGAGGTATACCTTGGCGAAGAGCTCTCGATAGATCTGTTCAGAGATCATTACTATATCAACCGCCAAACTGAGATGCCAGACGGGCTTAGTCTTGAACTCGGAGGCGTTTCAATTCAAAGGCGGAGAGATGTGACCTTCCCAGCTGCCACCGTGCTGACTCATCCCAAGGATTGGAACTTCACCTTGTTCTACTGCAAACATACCTCTCCAGAGGGAGAAAACCCCCTGCCGGGTTATCGTCCACATCGTCTTCCTACCAGCAGCGGCCCGCTGCCAGGTCGGATGACTGCAATAGAACGTGGTCTTTATTCTTCCACCTTTTCAAAGATCCGGGCCTTCATTGCAAACGGCTTAACCGAGATCGATCTTGTTCGCTGCTGGGTTTCATGGAGAATTCTGCCTTTAAGCTGCCGTTCCGGCTTAATGTGCAAATATACTGGGAATACCACAGATCCGTTGCGTTACAATTCCACCGAACTGACTCAAAAGGAAGTCAATGAGACTGTCAAATCACTTCTTGGTGAGTCATTGGCAAACTGCAGCAAGAGGGGTCTTGCCCCTTATTATACTCTTAACCCGCAGTCAGCTGTAAGTATCCTTTACGCATTCATCGCTTACTTATCAAACTACCTGGTTTCAATCTTATTGTTTATGCATATCCAGGCCGACTCTCCTTTCTGGAAAAGGAAGATATAATCCATTACTGCTTCAGCAAAAAGGACCAAAACAACTGGTCGTGGTCCGGGTCGTCCTAAGAAGCCCACATCACAAGAACAACTTGCACTGGATGACTCAGAGGTAGAACTTGATTCACTTGGTTTTCTCTTTATGCAACTTAATGCTGATTCTCCTGAGGAGGAAACATAGACAAGCCAAGCCGACGGCACTAAGGTAATCCCTGTCTCCTCCGACTCAGATATTTTACCAAGAGAGAAAACACGGCGGGTTGTCATAAAAGTACGGTTTTTCCATCCTCTTGCTCACTTAGATCCAAAATTTCTTTTGAAGAAACAGCAGCACGAGTCTAGGCGGCATACTCGAAACAGCGGCCAAGATGCGCTTATGACCGGCTTGCCCAACACGCCGGTTCGCAAACATCATCATGAGGTGCCTCATAGCCCTACCTCTTCTCTTTCACGAGCCGGTCTTATAAGGCAACCGCTTAATTCATCTGACTCGGCATATTAGGATACTTCCCATTCTTCTGGCGACTCAAACGGCTCATAGCTCCCCACATTTGTGATTAACCTAGCGTGAGTATTATTACTTATTGAATAAATTATCTTACCCTTTCATGCTTATCAAACTGAATAATCCTCCTTACAGGGCTAAGGCAAGGACAGGTAAGAAGCAAAAGCCTGGCCCTTCCAAAATTGTCGAAGCTTCTGAACAGGAGAAACAGGCACCAAAGACTGGTGAAGCTCAAAACCAGGAAAGTGAAGATCCTGAAAGCCGGCAGGACGAACCGCCGCCTCAAGCTGACTTTGTCAATCCTGACTCAGTTGCAGGACTTAATAATGACCTGGTGGCCAATGAAGACCCGCCAGGCCCTAAGCCGCTCTCTCCTATCAAACACTCAGACAAGACTACTGTTGATGACCATCTTGAAGAGGTGGCCGTCACTGGATCAGCTTATCAGGCACCTGGCGTCTCTACCATCTTGGCCAAACATTCCACTAAGAGGAAACACACTTATCAGACAAGAATAAGCCTATTCTTGATCTTGAGAGCTGCACGAAATTGAACGCAGTTGAATTTTACTATGGCTATTTGAACCGGCTTCACACAAGCCGTGATCTGGAGGCCAATTTGGTCAATATGATGCGGCAGAAGTATGAGGTATGACATCGCCTCCTCCTTTAACTTTACGCATGTATACATACACTTGTCCAGCCCCCAAGTCTTAATCATATGAAAGAAACATTGAATATGCTTTAAGACTTTTTGCATCATGTAATTTAGATGTTGAGGTCATGACCTCTTAGAAATGCCATGTATGAGCCGTATTAACCTTGTTGTCAATTCTCTTTCACAAAAGGAACCCATTAGAATCCTCCAAGGCCGGCTTATCCTGCAAAGATGAGCCGGGTCTTCCATATAATCTTTTGGATTTTAGCCGTTGTAACCCTCAAGGGCCGGCTTATCTTTGGAATAATGACCCGGGTCTATTTGTGATAAGTCTGTTTTGAGAACCGCCATGCATAACCCTCATGGGCCGGGTCATCTTATGAAGATGAGCCGGGTCTTATTGCACTGAATTTATTTAAGAAGAACTTCATCACACATTAGCCCCCAAGTGCCAAGTATAATGCTTGCAATGTGCTTGGGACTTGAGAATACTCCTTATCTCCATGCTGAACAATATTCCTGGTCTTTAATGCTCATTTTCAAGATGCTTTAAGCATGAAGCATTCAGAACTTGGTGAGTTAAGAAAACTAGTCAAACACCAAGAATCTGAAACACAGAAGGCTGAGAGCAAGCTGACCCTTAGCTTGGAAGAAAATGAGAAGCTCAAGGCCAATTTTAACACCGAAAGAGCTGCCTTAGAAGAAGAGAGAACTTCTTTATTGCAAAGAGCAGAAGCCGACGAGTCTTCCTTGAAAATCACCACTGCAGAACTGTCCAGCTTAAAGCAAAGAATTTCACAGGTGACCTCTGCTATCTTTGGTAAGCGGCACTTAACATTGTTAACCTTTCAGAAACTTTTTATTTTGGCTCTCCTGGCGACTCATTTGTATGTTTACTCAACAGGCCCCAGGAGCTCCAATCTTGGCCAGGATATGGTCGTGAAGCTGAAAGCCGTGTACGCCCTGGTTGAACAACTATATACTGGCACTCAGCGGACTCTTGTGGCTATATCCAATGGCAAACAGCCGCCGACGCTCATCAAGGATGTGCTAGCCAAACTTCCCATAATGCCTAAGAAATTGGAAGAAATAAAACTTTCATCCGCCCGCTCTGGCGCCATCACCGCTCTTAGCCGCACCAAAGCATGGCAAGCAGAATTAGACCCAGAAGAGATGGCCACCGGCTGTCCAGGCTTCAAAGAAGATGGGTCTCCTTTTGATTAGGCGGATTTCGCGAGGTGCGTAAAGGAGATGCGTCCCTTGGCATGTAAGCTGGCCGAAGAAGTTGATTTATCAAGGTACCAGCCAACATACAACATGGAAAACACGAAGGTCAAGGCGCCGGCTTATGACGTCGTGGATCTCACTCCTCCAACGCGTAATCATACTTTTGCCCCTGATGTTGATCCGTCCCCGATTATCAATGATGAAGCTATATTCGAAGCCTTAACCGGCATTGACTGGACGTCACCTGACATCCAGATGGGAGAAGAAGAGTCAGAGTGGGATGACCCGGAGTCATCAACCCGCCGCGACGAAGATAACTGAGACCAAGGGCTCTCAAATCAGGGCATAGACATCCTGTGCTGAAAAACACTTTGCTTCAATTATGCAGGCCCATGGTGGCCTTCTAATAAGTGAGAGTTGAAAACAATGATCTGTCATGCCATCGTGTATGTTAGCTTTTAACTTTTAAACCGCCAATTTGATATTTATGATCCGCCGCTGAGCTTTCTTATAATATCATCATCCACGTGGGTCAGATAAATATTTTCATATTTCTTGCACACAAGTTAAACAACATACGCGCTGGCGTTTAAGCTAGGGTGGGTAATAAACCCCAATATAATACTCTTTGGAAAATTTTATATGAAGACTAGAGCAAAGGCCGTTTGAGCTGAAACATTCTGGCGACTTAAAGTCTAAAGCCAGGGCGGGTTACCAAACCCTAAATATTCATACAATTATTGAAAGACATACCTGTAGATTGACACCATGGTGATGCCTTGATAATTAAAATCTGGAGCCAGTATCAACCCGGAGTCATGAAATATCATGATTTTGATTGCTCAAGGCAAAAATATCCTGGCGACTTAAAGTCCACTATCAGGGCGGGTTACCAAACCCAAAAATTCTCAAATATGAGTCATATGTTCAGGGCTGCATGGCCCGAATTGTAAAAACCGCACTTTAGCAGAAAAAATCTTAGAAGGATATAAATCCAAAATATTCAGAAAAAAAACAGATATCTAGAAAAATTCGAGTGCTTTCATAGGCCGCCAAGCCTTAAAACCCGAGTGCTTTCATGGGCCGCACAACCACTGAGTTAATCCTTGCTCACCGTAAGCCGGGCCTCACATGAGAAATCGTCGTTTTAACCTTAACGAGTTCAGGGTCTTGAAAAAGATTGGCTGTTAAGAGTACGGCGGGTCACTCAGGATTAACTGACGGAGTAGCATCATGCATACAACCAGGATAACTCGGGATTCGGCGTTCAGGACCGGTCAAGAGGGTATAAAAGCTAAACCCGGTGGGTTGGAAGCCCCCAAGTGACCTTATGAACAAATAATAAAGACTCAGATGCTTAGAAACGAAACGACAGAGGCCCTGAATTATTAGGGATGCTGTCTTTATTATATTGATCCTAACATATACATTGATAAAAGTATGTACAACGACCAGAGCCGGTGTCTCAAGTGTAATAAGGCTGAAGATGAACGATGTTCCAAGGCCGGCCGGTCTCCTCCTCCGACTTACGTGAGTCCTTATGTTCTCGTATATCAATGAGGTAGCATGACCCGTTGTTCAGGTTCTTGCCGATCACAAAAGGTCCTTTCCAAGGTGGGGATAGCTTATGCATATCTGTTTGATCCTGGATTAACCGGAGCACCAAGTCGCCTTCTTGAAAGGTTCGGGTCTTGACTCTGCAGCTAAGATAGCGACGTAGATCTTGATGATATATCGCCGAACGAGCCGCCGCAAGGTCACGCTCCTCATCCAACACATCAAGCGCATCTTAACATGCTATCTCATTAGCAGCCTCAATATAAGCTGCCACACGAGGCGAGTCATGACAGATATCGCTTGGAAGAACCGCCTCTGCCCCATAGACCATAAAAAGGCGTATAGCTTGTTGACATGTTGGGGGTGGTGTTGATACTCCAAAGTACTGAGGGTAATTCCTCGACCCAACAACCCGGTGTTCTCTGCAAAGGAACCATAAGACGGGGCTTTATAACTCTCAAAATTTCTTGATTGGCCCGCTCTGCTTGACCATTAGACCAAAGAGATGTCAAGACGAATATGCTCTCGTTGAGAGAATTCTCTCATAGCACCCTTAGACAGATTAGTGCCATTATCAGTTATGGTACTATGAGGATAACCAAAACGGAAGATTACTTTCTTTATGAATTGAAATGTCGTTGCCGCATCACACTTGCTGACCGGCTCTGCCTCAACCCACTTGGTAGATTTGTCAACCACCACCAAGAGGTGGATCTTCTTATCTTTAGACCTCTTGAAAGGTCCAACCATATCGAGCCCCCAGACTGCAAACAGCCAAGTGATTGGAATCATCCTCAATTCTTGAGCCGACACATGAGCCCGTCGAGAGAATTTCTGACAGCCATCACACTTACTGACGAGATCTTCTGCATCAGCGCAAGCCGTTAACCAATAAAATCCATGATGGAAAGCTTTAGCCACAAGAGATTTAGAGCCGGCGTGATGACCACAATCACCTTCATGGATTTCCCTTAAAATATCACGGCCCTCTTTAGGAGAAACACAACGCTGGAACACGCCTATGACACTGCATCGGTGTAACTCGCCATTGACTATAGTCATAGACATAGACCGCCGGGTTATCTACCTGGCCAAAATTTGATCCTCAGGTAACTCACCCTGAGTCATATAAGCCAAGTAAGGAACTGTCCAATCAGGAATAGCATGGAGAGCCGCCACCAACTGTGCCTCCAGGTCAGGAATAGCAAGATCCTCCTCTGACGGCAGCTTGACTGAAGGATTATTCAATACATCAAGAAAGACATTAGGGGGCACCGGCTTACGTTGAGACCCCAGCTGGCTTAAAGCATTGGCTGCCTCATTCTTCCTTTGATCAAGATGTTCTACCTGATAACCTTTGAAGTGACAAGCAATATTGTCAACTGCCCGGTGATAAGCCGCCATGAGCGGGTCTTTGGAATCCCAAGTGCCTGAAACTTGCCGAGCCTAAATCTGAATCGCCGAAACACCTAACCCAGCTTAAATTCATCTCTTTAGCATCCTAAGGCCATGGAGCAATGCCTCATATTCAGCCGCATTGTTAGTGCAAGGAAACATTGACCTTAAAACATAACATAATTTGTCCCCTCGTGGGGAAGTCAAAATAACTCCAGCCCCCGAGCCTTCTAATTGCCTGGACCCATCGAAATGAATAGTCCAATATGTATTATCCGGCTTCTCCTTGGGCATCTGCAACTCTGTCCAGTCATTGATGAAATCCACAAGAGCCTGAGACTTAATTGCTGTTCTGGGCATATATTTCAAGCCATGAGGTCCAAGCTCTATTGCCCACTTGGCAAACCGGCCTATTGACTCTCTATTTTGAATAATATCTCCTAAGGGAGCAGAGTTGACCACAGTAATAGGATGGCCTAGAAAGTAGTGCTTCAGCTTATGGCTCGCCATAAGTACCCCATAGACCAACTTCTGCCAATGGGGGTATCACTGCTTGGACTCAATTAACACCTCACTAACATAATAAGCCGGCCGCTGGACTGGGTACTCCTTACCCGCTTCTTTGCATTCCACAATAATTGCCACGCTAACAGCCTTACTATTAGGCGCCATGTATAAAAGTAAAGGCTCTTTCTCCACAGGAGCTGCAAGGAGAAGCGGCTCAGCTAATTGCTTTTTGAGCGCCTGCTGTCTACTACTCAACTTTATTCTTGTAGACACGTGTTGGGCCTCCAAGCATAGAGTTTTGTAGGACATTAGCAATTTTCCCTCAAGTGGATGTCCTAAGGTTTATCAATCCATGGGAGGCGTCGGATGAAGATAGTCTCTCTCAAACGACCCTACAACCAAATACAAGAAATCTCTTGTGTCCCCAACACACCCAATACAATGGCAAATTGTATAGGTGCACTAGTTCGACGAAGAGATGGTGATAAAATATGGATGGTCGAAATATTTTTTTATAATCTGAATAAATAAAAACAGCAAGGTAGCAATCGATAAAAGTGAGCACAAACGGTATTGCAATGCTTGAAAACAAGGCCTAGGGTCCGTACTTTCGCTAGTGCAATCTCTCAACAGTGCTAATATAATTGGATCATATAACCATCCCTCAACGTGCGATAAAGAATCACTCCAAAGTTCTTATCTAGCGGAGAACATAAGACGGAATTGTTTGTAGGGTATGAAACCACCTCAAAGCTATTCTTTCCGATCGATCTAACCAAGAGTTCGTACTAAAATAACACCAAAGCAAATTCAGATTTATAATATTCAATCCAACACTAAGAACTTCAAAGAGTGCCCCAAGATTTCTACGGGAGAAACAAAGACAAGAACATGCATCAACCCCTATGCGTAGATCACCCCAATGTCACCTCGGGAATCCGCGAGTTGAGTGCCAAAACATATATCAAGTGGATCAAAATAATACCCCATTGTCACCACGGGTATTCATATGCAAGACATATATCAAGTGCTCTCAAATCCATAAAAGTATTCAATCCGATCAAAATATCAAAGGGAAAACTCAATTCATCACAACAAGATAGAGAGGGGAAAACACCATATGATCCAACTATATTAACAAAGCCCGTGATACATCAAGATCGTGACATCTAAAGAACACGAGAGAGAGAGAAATTAAACACATAGCTACTGGTACAAACCCTCAGCCACGAGGGTGGACTACTCCCTCCTCATCATGGTGGCCGCCGGGATGATGAAGATGGCCATCGGTGATGATTTCCCCCTCCGGCAGTGCCGGAACAGGGTCTAGATTGGTTTTTCGTGGCTACAGAGGCTTGCGGCAGCGGTACTTCTGATTTAGGTTAACGCCGAAGGGTTTTGGAATATTTGAGATTTTATAGGGCAAAGAGGGGGTGCGGGAGGCCACCGAGGTGGGCACAACCCACCTGGGGGCGCCTGGGCCCCCCAGGCGCGCCCTGGTGGGTTGTGCCCCCTCGGGACACCCCCAGGTGCTGCTCTGGCCCATCGGGGGTCTTCTGGTCCATAAAAATCCACAAAAAGTTTCGCGGTGTTTGGACTCCATTTAATATTGATTTCCTGCGATCTAAAAACAAGCAAAAAATAGCAACTGGCACTGGGCACTGGGTCAATAGGTTAGTTCCAAAAATGATATAAAGTTACTATAAAATGATTGTAAAACACCCAAGAATGATAATATAACAGCATGAATACTTCATAAATAATAGATACGTTGGAGACGTATCAGCGCCTCAAACGCCTCATTAGCAGCATCACTCTAGACGAACTGATCTATTTTCTTCATCATCTAGTACGGAGGAATTGCCTTCTCTCCCAGGCGGCTTATGAACCGGCTCAATGCTGCAATGCGACCTGCCAGGCTGTAGCGACCCGACCTCAAACGGTCAAGTCTCTGTGCTTCAGTGTCATCCCTGGATCGGTAATGCTGACACACACAGTACTCGAAGGATTTATAGCAGAGTAGCAATCACACACTTATTACATCGAATGTCTCAAAAGAGAACTTATTACAACAAATATGGCTTAAGGCCATCTAATACGATAACAGCGGAAGACTTGGAAGATAAAGTGAGTCCATCAACTCCAACGGCATAGCTGAGTGCACGACAACGGCCTATCGCACCTTTACTCGTCGTCTGAAAAGTCTGCAACATAATACGTTGCAGCCCAAAAACGGGTCAGCACATGAAATATGCTGGCAATATAACACAATAGAGCAATGAACAGATAATGCTATCACTATATGCATATATGGCTAGTGGAGGCTCTATGGTTATATGATTTTGCGAAAAGCCAATTTTTCCCTACAACAAAGGAATAAATTTTTATTTAACTATCATGGTAGTTGAAAACATCATTGAGAAGGTTCCTCCAACTCAATCACAATTAAAGGTAATTATTAACCCAACAAATTAAATTAGAGTGATGAGATACAATAGGAAAATTCAAGTACTAGATACTCAAGATGTCCATAACCGGGGACACGGCTAACCATGATTAGATTGTACACTCTGCAGAGGTTTGCACACTTTTCCCCACAAGACTCGATCTCATCCGTTTGTTTTCTCGCACTACATGGTGTTTGAGAAACGGATGACCGAGACACAGTCTTTCAGAAGCATTAACTCTTTACTCTGGGTGGACAGTTACACCTACTTTCCCTCTACATTTGCTAGCCCACCACTGAAAGAGGTCACACAACATACTCAACTATAGCAGAGCCCATAATGGCTTGTGGCTGCACACGGAAGTTTCTAGCATGAATAATCTCACGATCCCTTTGAGCCTGGGTGGCGGACCGTAGGATGATCACACAGATACCCCGGGATCTCCTAGGACAACACTGGATACCCCAGGTGCCCAAACAAGCAATCCACCCAGATGTGTATTAAAGTAGCCACCTTAAGTTGAACCATTAATTAACAACTCACATCTGTCATGGATACACTCAAACAAAATCCACGTCTACGAGCATAGCATAGCAATATAAGCATAACGTAGAAGTAACTCCCAAGGGTTTGATATGAAAACAGGTAATAGGTTCTACCTCAACATCTACTTCCCAAACCCACAAATTAAGAGATCCTACTCATGCAATGTGTGAGGGTTGTATCTAATGCATAAAAACTGGGAAATGAAGGGGTATGATCAATGTGTTACTTGCCTTGTTGACGATCCGCAAAACCTAGTGACTCGTAGTAGCACGCTTCACACTCTGGGAATTCTATCGCAAACAAACAATAGCATACATAAGCAATCAAGCAAAGATGCAAGGGTAAAACTCAAATAAGAAGATCTAACCAAAAAGTTCAACTTAAGAACTCCGGTTTGCAAAAATAATCAATTCAAACGGAGCAACGAAACTCAAACGGCGAAAGAAACAAGATCCGTTTACTAATCTGGACTAAAGTCAAATTTTACAGTATCAAAATCTTGTTCAAGTTGGTTAAACAGAAAGAGGGCTTTGAGACGAAGATCTAGGCGCTTTAATCGCCTAATTCCGGTAAACGAGCGAAAAGATAAACTAAAACAAAAATCGGATCAGAAATCGCGATAAAAAACAATCGCGAAAATCCCGAGAAAAAGAAAAACTGACGAACAGACTAATGAACGAACGTTCGCTGTCTGTGAAAAACGGGTGAAAGGCGTTCGTTTAAACGAACGAACGGGCGAACGTCCACAAAATAAATAAACCGTCGGGAAAACCGATCTAACGAAAATAAACCAAAGAAAATAAAAAAAACGGGGTTATCCGAAGAAAAACCGACCGGTCAACGGCGGTCAATGGCGACGGGATCCGGCGCGGTGGCGGCGGCGGCGGCTAGGGTTTGGGGCGCGGGTGGGCTGCGGGCGGCGGTGGGCTGCGGGGGCAGGGCGGCGCGGCTTATAAAGCCCCTGGGCGGAGTCCCGGTCGGGTACGGCCCGGAGTCGTTTTTTTAAATATTCCGACGTGCAGAAAAAGAAAGAAAAGAAATACTAAACGGACTCTAAAAATTCCGAAATAAAATTTCCCCGTCCTCTTAAAGTAAGCCGGACAAGGTGAACATTTATTTGGGCCTATAATGCAATTTTTAAAAACGTGAATTTTTCTAGGCAAATAAAGTAGCAATTAAATCCAAATAAAATCAAATATTTGATTTTAATATTTTTCCTCCAATATTTTATTTATTTTGGAGTAGTCATATTATTCCCTCTCATATATTTTAATACGAAATATTTTTGGAGGAAAAAATAATAAAACAAATGATCCTCGTTTCGATATTCGATAAAAATTTCAAATACGAAAACGGTGAAATCCCAACTCTCTCCGAGGGTCCTTGAGTTGCTTAGAATTTCAAGGATGGCAAAACAAATATGCAATAAAATATGGTATGCATGAATGATCTATGTATAACATTCCAAATTGAAAAATTTGGGATGTTACACAGGCGCTGGACGTCATTGACACACACTGGCTTAGCCAATGAAGTAATACCCTTAATCTTCTCCGGGTTAGGTTCAATACCTCTCTCGGAGACTAAAAAGCCCAAGAGCTTGCCTGCAGGCACACCAAAAACAAATTTTGCCAAGTTAAGCATCATTTTGTAGACCCGGTGATTATCAAAGGTCTCTTTCAAATCATGCAACAAAGTCTCCTTCTTTCTAGACTTCACAACAATATCATCCACATATGCGTGAACATTGCGTCCAATCTGGTTATGAAAAAAATTCTGAACACAACGTTGATAAGTCACCTGCGCATTCTTGAGCCCAAAGGGCATAGAAACATAGCAAAAAGCTCCAAAAGGTGTGATGAAAGCCGTCTTCTCTTGGTCTTTAACTGCCATCTTAATCCAATGATAACCAGAATAAGCATCCAAGAAATTCAAACGCTCACAACCCGTTGTGGCATCTATGATCTGATCAATGCGGGAAAGAGCAAAAGGATCAGCCAGACAGGCTTTATTGAGGTCTGTATAATCCACACACATACGCCAAGTTGCATTTTTCTTAAGTACCAGCACCTGGTTAGCCAACCACTCAGGGTGAAAAACTTCAACGATGAACCCGGCCGCTAAGAGCCGGGCCACCTCTTCTCCAATGGCCTTACGTCGTTCTTCATTAAAACGGCGAAGGAATTGCTTGATCGGCTTAAACTTAGGATCAATATTGAGAATGTGCTCAGCGAGTTCTCTCGGTACACCCGGCATATCTGAAGGCTTCCATGCAAAGATGTCCCGATTCTCACGGATGAACTCGATGAGCACGCTTTCCTATTTCGGATCCATATTAGCACTGATAGTGAACTGCTGAGATGAGTCGCTAGGGACAAAATCAACCTGTTTAGTGTCATCTGCCGACTTAAATTTCAACAAATGGTCTTGCTCCGTGGTAGGCTTCTTCAAAGGGGCTATATCAGCCGGGTCAACATTATCTTTATAAAACTTAAGCTCCTCCGTGGCACAAGCAGACTCTGCATAGGCAACATCACCTTCTTCACACTCTAAGGCAATCTTTCTGTTACATTGGACTATGATAGTACCCTTACGTCCTGGCATCTTAAGCTGCAAATACACATAACAAGGCCGTGCCATAAACTTGGCATAAGCCAGCCGACCAAACAAGGCGTGGTAAGGGATTTTAATTTTAAGCACTTCAAACCACAATGTCTTTGCCCTGTAATCATAATCATCGCCAAACGCCACCTCTTAGGAAATCTTACCAACTGGGTATGCCGACTTACCAAGTACCACGCCATGAAAAACAGTAGAGGATTGTTTAAGATCTTTGTTAGTCAAATTCATGCAGCGAAATGTATCATAATAAAGGATATTGATGCTGCTTCCACCATCCATGAGGACTTTAGTGAACTTATAACCCCCAACTTGAGGGGCTACCACCAATGCGAGCTGACCCGGATTGTCAACCCAGGGCGGGTGATCCTCACGACTCCATACAATTGGCTGCTCTGACCACCGCAAATATCGAGGCACCGCCACCTCAACTGCATTGACCGGACCTTCTGATCTCGCTTGCAAAGGCTTGTGGTGAAAACATGATATTGGCCACTGTTAAGCTATTTTGGATTACTCTGATATCCTGACTGTTGTTGCTAGTTACCCTGACTGGGCTGCTGATTATAACCACTCTGATTACTTTTTCCTTGATATCCAGAATTTGAGCCGCCGCCCCCAAAGCCGGGCCCGTGTGAGCCATGAAAGCATCCAAGAGTTCAGATAGGACTTGAGCCGACGGACGTGCAGAGCCGCTCGCTCCAGCCGTTGCAGCAACAGTTGAGCTGGACGTCATGGCCGCAACAGTTGAAGATTGTAACACTGGTTGTGTGCCAGCCATTAAAATTGCAGCCCTGCTTGGCGGCTCATAGGGCTCCAGAATACTGTCGCCATCGGAATAGCGCCCAAGACCGCCGTCTTGCAGTTGATATATTGATTCGGTTTCGCCGGTTGAGGACTCATCCCCTGAATAGATGGTTGTCTCTCCACCAGACATAGAACCTTCCTCAAGACCCGCCCCGTGAACAAATCCAATGAAAGCATGCTTCCGGGCGTGTTGGACCTTGGTGGGTCGCGTGCGCCAAGCCGTCTCAATGATGTTGGTGCAGGCGTCCGGCTCAGGCTCTGACTCGCCGATCTTACCGATGAAGACGTGAATTCCGCCAAAGGGGACCTGGTACCCGTACTCAATTGAGTCAGCCTCGGGACCCCAGCCAGCGTCACCGACGTAGATCTTGCCGCGGCGACTCTTGCATGGTCATCCGGCCCATGGCGTATCTCTTAATCCCTGAGAAGCCGCCCTTCAAGAACTCGAAACCACCGTGCTCAGGCCCCATGGTGGGCGCCAACTGTCGTGGTTTTGTCACGGCAGATGCCCTTGTGAAAGGACTTAGGTGTGGAGCCATCGCAACGTAGGTTAGCTTGAAGGGGTTGAACGGGACAAAAGACACAAAGGATTTACCCAGGTTTGGCCCCTCACAACGAGGTAAAAGCCTACGTCCTGCTTCTAGTTGTATTGTTTCTTGAGTCAACCCACCACCGGGTCTCGCCTTTATATACACAGGTCAAGGTCCGACGGCTTACAAGAGTCCGGGTCATATTACACAACGTAATAACCGACCCTATCTCTACATTACCTCGCCTTGTTAGGCAAGCTATCTTTAGGCGGCTCACACCTTTGGGTCTTGAGTCACCTCAGTGTCATGGGCCTTCAACAACCCACTGGTAAGCCTTCCTAGGCCTTTAATTATAAGTCGCCTACGATATGACTCGGCCCCTCCTAGGTGGGTCATACCACGGGGTTATATCCCCAACAATACTATAACATAATATGACTATATATGAATGCCTCTGGCGGTATACTAGGATGTGCAATGATCTAGCGTAGCATGTATAAAAATGATGAATGGTGGCTGAGCCACAAATACTATGTCAGCTATATGATCACGCAAAGCAATATGACAATGATGATGTGTGTCATAAAAACGAAATGATGGAAGTTGCATGGCAATATATTTGGGAATGGCTATGGAAATGCCATAATAGGTATGTATGGTGACTGTTTTGAGGAAGATATAAGGAGGCTTATGTGTGATAGAGCATATCATATCACAGGGTTTGGATGCACGGGCGAAGTTTGCACCACATCTCGAGGTGAGAAAGGGCAATGCATGGTACCGAATAGGCTAGCAAATTGCGGAAAGGTGAGAGTGCGTATAATCCATGGACTCACATTAGTCATAAAGAACTCACATACTTATTGCAAAAGTTTATTAGCCCTTGAAGCAAAGTACTACTACACATGCCCCTAGGGGGGTAGATTGGTAGGAAAAGACCATCGCTCGTCCCCGACCGCCACTCATAAGGAATACAATCAATAATAAATCATGCTCCAACTTCATAGCATAACGAGGGACTATACATGCATGCTTCGGGAATCACAAACCATAACACCAATATTCTACTAAACCACAATTACTCACTAGCACAACCCACATATTACCACCTTTATACCGCAAAACTATTGCAAGGAATCAAACTTATCATATTCAGTGATCTACATGAAAGTTTTTATTATATCCCTCTTGAATACCTATCTTATTAGGACTAAATTCATAACTTGTGCATATTGCCATTACAATTATAAACTCTCATAATAATATAAGTGAAGCATGAGAGTCCAACTATTTCTTTAAAATATAACCACTGCCATGCTCTGAAAGATATAAGTGAAGCACTAGAGCAACTAGCTAGCTCAAAAGATATAAGTGAAGCACATAGAGTATTGTAACAAATCATGAATATTGTGTGTCCCTCTGAAAAAGGCATGTCCGGCAAAGAAGGTTGTGTCAAACTAAAAAGCAAACAAATCGAAGACTCATATAAACAAGACGCTCCAAGCAAAACTCATATCATGTGATGAATAGAAATATTACTCCAAGTAATTTACTGATAGTTGGTAGGATGCCTTCCGGGGCATCCCCAAGCTTAATTAGATGCTTGGGAGTCCTTGAATATTACTTGGGGGAGCCTCGGGCATCCCCAAGCTTAGGCTCTGGCCGCTCCTTATTCCTTCATCCATCGCGCTCTCACTCAAAACTTGAAAACTTCAGCACACAAAACTCAACAGACAACTCGTGAGATCCATTAGTATAACAAGCAAATCACCACTTTAGGTACTGTTGTAAACCCATTCATATTTTATTATTGCATAATATCTACTGTAGTATAACTTCACCATGGCTTATACCCCCAATACAATCCATAGATTCATCAAAACAAGTACACAATGCAACGAAAACAATATTTGTCAAAAACAGAACAATTTGTAATGATTCGAACTATCATGATACTTATCTAACTAAAAAACTTCTAAAAATTAGGAAAACATGGGAAATTTGTATATAAATCATCTGTAAAAAATTCAGAATTTTATCACTCTGTGGTGAATCTCAATAATTCCGCTACTGGGCGCAAAAGTTTCTGTTTTCTCACGGAATCAAAGCAACTATCGTCCAAATCATCCCAAAGGCTTTACTTGGCACAAACACTAATTTAAACACAAAAACACAACCATAATAGTAGCATAATCCTATGCACACCAAAAAAAGGAAAGATAATTATTGGGTTGTCTCCCAACAAGCTCTTTCCTTATAGCCATTACGATAGGCTTAAGATTTATTGATGCTCACATGAAAGATAATAATTGGAACACAAAGAGAGCACTATATAGCATGGAAAACACATTTAAGTCTAACATACTTCCTATGCATAGGCATTTTATAAGCAAACAAATTATCAAGACAAGAAATATATAACATATGCAAGGTAGAAGAATAAAACATTGGCGATCTCAACATCATGAGAGGTAATTTAGTAACATGAAAATTTCTACAACAATATTTCCTCTCTCACAATAATTACATGTAGGATCACATTCAAATTCAAGAATATAGCTATCATAAACATCATTCTCTTTATGTTCCACATGAATAAAAGTTTTATAATCTTCCAAGATAGTGGTATTAACCTCAACTAAAGTCATGACCTCTCCAAACTCAATTTAAAAAAAAAATTCATGAGATTGAACACTCTCCAAATATGTGGGATTATTTTTAGCTAAAGTTGTCACTCTTCCAGATGCACTTTCAATATTATCGCAAACATATTCATCATGAGGCTTAAATAAATATTCAAGATCATAAGAATCATTATCACCCCAATCATGATCATTGCAATAAGTAGTGGATATAACAAAATTATCATGCCAAAGCTCATAGTTTTGCATATTATTAACACAATTGACATGAATAGAATTTACAATAACATCATTGCAATCATACTTTCCATTGAAGGAGCTATCATGAATGACTTTATAAATTTTTACGTTTATCACTTCATCGCAATTTTTAGATTCATGATTTTCAAGCAAAACTTCATAGAGATAATCAAGTGCACTCTACTCACTAGCAATTGGTTCAACATAATTAGAATTTTTGAAAAGATAGCAAGTGGATGAGGATCCATATGTCCTTACTTTTCTTGTTCCTTTCATGTTTTTGCGTGTTGACATGAAGGCAATAAAAACAAGCGAGCAAGCGAACAAAAAGGGAAATGGAAAACATTTTTGTGTTTTTGTGAAAACATTTTAGAAGTGGGGGAGATGAAAACAAGAGGCAAATGGCAAATAAAGTGAATGCAAGGGATATAATTTTATGTGATGGTACTTGATAGATGTTGATGATGTCTCCCCGGCAACGGCGCCAGAAATTCCTCCCGCTACCTGTGAGCTGCGTTGGGATTTCCCCAAAGAGGAGAGGATGATGCAGTACCGTAGAGATAAGTATTTCCCTTAGTTAAGAACAAGGGTTATCAATCCAGCAGGATAACCACTGAATACATTGTTAGAAGTATCCACACACAAATAATAAATACTTACACCCAAAGCAAACAAGGGCTTGTCAATCCCTTGGCGACTCCTGCCTATATATATACTACTATTAGTCCACACATCGACCGCCATCCAGCATGCATCTAGAGTAAAGTTCATAAAGAATGGAGTAACGCCTTAAGCAAGATGGCATGATGTAGACAAAGTAAATCCAATCAATATGAATAAACCCCATCGTTTTATCCTTAATGGAAATGATACAAACACGTGTCATGTCCCTTTCTGTCAGTAGGATTGAGCACCACAAGATCGAACCCATCACAAAGCACCTCTCCCATAGCAAGATAAATCAATCTAGTTGGCCAAACCAAACAGATAGATCAGAGAGAAATACAAAGCTATAACAATCATGCACAAAAGAGTTCAGAGAAGACTTAAATAATATTCATATATAATCTGATCATAAACCCACAATTTATCTGATCCCAACAAACACACCGCAAAAAAGAATTACATCGAATAGATCTCCAAGAACATCAAGGAGAATATTGTATTGAAGATCAAAGAGATAGAAGAATCCACCTAGCTACTAGCTATGGACCCGTAGGTCTGTGGTAAACTACTCACATATTATCGGAGGGGCGGTAAGAGCTAGTGGAAAAAAGCATAGCTATGACGTGGCAAAAAGTGCCTGGCTGGTGTAGACACCCAATGCCACCAATATGGTGCCAGTGAAAACATTTAGTGGTGTCGTTGGTAGACATGTCAGCAGTATTTTAGTACTAATGACGTGCCACATGGCTAACACCAGCAATATATTGTGTTAGCTATGGCATTTATTGTGAGCCAACGCCAGCAATTTGTAACTTTTAGTAATAAAAAAATATACCCAGATATTAGTATATGTGCAGACATTTAAACTTCTAGTGGTAACTTCAAATCCACAAACAGTAGTGATCAACTAGCTTGCTACCTACAAGCAAAAGTTATCCGCTAGCTAGCTACAAGAAAAAGTTATTCGCTAGCTAAACTACTAATACGTCTCCATCGTATCTATAATTTTTTATTGTTTCGTGCCAATGTTTTACAACTTTTATATACTTTTGGAAACAATTTATATGATTTTCTTGGACTAACATATTGATGCAGTGCCCAGTGCGAGTTCCTGTTTGTTGCATGTTTTTTGTTTTGCAGAAAATCCATATCAAACGAAGTCCAAACAGGATAAAAACTTACAGAGATTTTTTTGGAATATATGTGAATTTTGGGAAGTGGAATCAACACGAGACTATGCCCGAGGGGCCCACAAGCCACAAGGGCGCGCCCTGGACCCTTGTGGTCACCCCATAAGGCGATTGGTGCCCTTCTTTCACCGCAAGAAAGCTAATATCCGAATAAAAATCGTGTTAAAATTTCAGCCCAACCGGAGTTACGGATCTCCGAGAATTTAAGAAACGGTGAAAAGCCAGAATCTGGGAACACAGAAACAGAAGGAAACAGAGAGGGAGATCCAATCTCGGAGGGGCTCCCTCCCCTCCGCCACCATGGAGGCGAAGGACCAGAGGGGAAACCCTCCTACCATCTAGGGGGGAGGTCAAGGAAGAATAAGAAGGAGGGGGGCTCTCTCCCCCTCTCTCCCGGTGGCGCTGGAACGCCGGCGGGGCAATCATCGTGTGGTGGCGATATACACCAACACTTCCGTCATCTTCCCCAACACCTTCATCACCTTCCCCCATCTATATTCAGCGGTCCACTCTCCCGCAACCCGCTGTACCCTCTACTTGAACATGGTGCTTTATGCTTCATATTATTATCCAATGATGTGGTGCCATCCTATGATGTCTGAGTAGATTTTTCTTGTCCTATCGGTGATTGGTGAATGGCTATGATTGATTTAATTTTATTGTGGCTATGTTGCTGTCCTTTGGTGCCCATCATATGAGCGCGTGTGTGGATCACACCATAGGGTTAGTTGTATGTTGATAGGACTATGTATTGGAGGGCAAGGGCCGGTGATAGCAGCTTCAACCTAGCATAGAAATTAATGCATACGGGATTGAAGGGGGACCAATATATCTTAATGCTATGGTTGGGTTTTACCTTAATGAACGTTAGTAGTTGTGGATTCTTGCTAATAGTTCCAATCATAAGTGCACAGAATTCCAAGTAAGGTATGACATGTTAGCAGTGGCCTCTCTCACATAAAACTTGCTATCGGCCTAGTGACGTAGTCAATTGCTTAGGGACAATTCCGCAACTCCTACCACCAGTTTTCCACACTCGTTATACTAACTTAATTGTTACTTTATCTAAACAGCCCCTAGTTTTTATTTACGTGCTCTTTATTATTTTGCAAACCTATCCTACAACATCTACAAAGTACTTCTAGTTTCATACTTGTTCTAGGTAAAGCGAACGTTAAGCGTGCGTAGAGTTGTATCGGTGGTCGATAGAATTTGAGGGAATACTTGTCCTACTTATCCTACTTATCGAAAGAGGCTACAACTGATCCCCTATACTTGTGGGTTATCAACTACCTACATATATGCACGCATTACATGTCTCGACGATGAAGAATGATCTTCATCTCACGCAACTTGTTCCTGTTGCTCTGTACCTCCTTTTTGTAATGGACTTTGAGGGTCTTCAGTTCCGCCCTCTCGGCCTTCAGGAACCGTATCTCCTTCTTCATAGACTCGATCTCGGTGACCAGTTTGTCCTTTTGGTCGATGAGCTTAAATTTCTTATCGCAGAGATTAGAGTTCTCGTCGATCATCTCTTCCTTCTCATTCTTCAGGGAGTCATTCAACTCTTTAAGAGCCTTCATTGTACTCTCCTTTGACATGACAAGCTCATGTCTGAGCATGTCCACGTCACGTACCGGTAGCTGCTGGACCGGTTCTGGAGATGGTTCTCGTAAATACGCCTGGCAAGTCAAATATTTGAAATCATCAATAATGAATGGTTAGATGATATATGTATATATGCATGTGTTTGCAATGCTCATGGATGTTTATGTAATCTTACCTAGTTGGTGCTTGTTGCGCCTTTGCCAACTTGATAGGCCGCGAAGTTGCACGAGGACTGGTAGTGGTTGTTCCAGCTACTCATGGTTGGAACTTCAAAATAATAACAAGTATAGGTTATACAAAAATATAGATAGCATCACAATGGCCTTGCAAACTAGATAGCGTGTGGGCCATAGTGCTAATAGAAAAAATTTGGAGGGGAAGGTTGTTTCTATGTTTGCCACACTTGCCTTACTTAGGGAATCTTGCCATACTTTTTGTATCTTTGACATGTGAGCCTTAGTGCTAACAAAAAATTTCCTTAGTTGTGACAAGAACCAAACACACATGTCAAAGTATAGCAAGTGATCTAATGCCAATCATAACAAGAATTGATAAAAGATTATCTAGATTGGCAAGTTTCATGAATTGTTCTCGCAGATTGACTTATGTTAACCCAGTGGTTGCATCCATGCAAGCCCATCTTTGCTATGTGCACCTTCAAGGAAGGAAACTGCCTTGGAAGTTGGAAAATGACATAAACAATAAAGCCAACAGAAATTTCCTTTGGTATGGTAACGACATAAACAAGAAAGGAAACTGCCTTGCAAGTTGGAAAATGATTTGTAGACCAAAAAAGCAAGGTGGACTTGGTGTTCTGAATCGCAGAGTCCAGAATATTGCCTTGCCGATCAAACAGTTACACAAATTCTACAACCATGAGGATATCCCATGGGTCAATCTTTGTATCTCTGCCACTGCCTAGTTGCATCACATTGGTTCAATCCAAATTTTTGTATGTCCGCCATTTCCTAGTCATGAACCCTAGCAATGCAAATAAAAAAAGTGGAGGGGATGAACTCACTGAGGGGATGAAGATGGAGGCGATGAACCCTAGCAGGCTGTCGATTCTGCCGCCACTGTCGACAAAACCCTACCTATAAAATAAAATGTACTCCAATCAAACCGGAGGGTAACGAGCGGAGACAGAGGGAGAGAGAGGGGTGATAGAGGGGAGATTACCTGTACACCAGAACCAGCCGGAATCAGAGCGGCGACGAGGAGCACCGATGGAGGGAAGAGGAAAGGGGAACGAGGAAATGGCAGAGAGAGAGAGAGGGAGTCGGGTGAGGGGGCCGTTGCCCCCTTGTTTTGACCCCAATGTTTAGGCTTGGCCCAATACGCCGTTTAAAATAATATAAATTTAAAATCACGAGTATTTCCATTTAGAATAATGTAAATTTATAATCATAAATATGTCCATTTAAAATAATGTAAATTTAAAATCATCTGTATTTCCATTTAAAATAATGTAAATTTAAAATCATCAGTATTTCCATTTAAAATAATATAAATTTAAAATCATCAATATTTCCATTGAATATAATATAAATTTAAAATAATGTAAATGCAAAATTCCATTTAAAATAATATAAATAAATAAAAAATAAACTACAATATAATATAAAGATGAAGTCTCAAAGTACATATTTCAAGTATCAAACT